>NC_064646.1:365892481-366054981 GCF_023864345.2 Schistocerca serialis cubense
ACATCACTTAGTTCCAGTCAGATGGATGTAGAGGAATTATGCGCAAAGTTTAAGCAGATTGTGAATCATAGACTGGAGAGTTACGTGCCTAGTAAGTAGATAAAGAATGGAAAAGATCCGCCATGGTTTAATAATGAAATTTGGCGGATGCTGAGGAAGCAGCGATTGTTGCACTCTCGATTCAAAAGGGTAGTCATAAATGACGACAAGCGAAGGTTAGTGGAGATTCGTGAATCTCTGTAAAAATCTATGCACTAAGCAAACGACAACTACCACCATCACATCTATGAAAAAGATCAGGCAGAGAATCCGAGAAAATTCTGGCCGCATGTAAAATCGCTAAGCGGGTCTAAAGCTTCCACTCAGTTCCTTGTTGACCAGTCTGGTATGGCAGCTGAAATTTTAAATTTCACGTTCAATAATTCGTTCACACAGGAGAATTCTACAAACATACCTTCATTTGACTATCGTACAGACGCCCATATGGACGACAGTAATAAGCAAACCTGAGGTAGAGAAACAACTGAAAGATTGGAAATCAAATAAATCACTAGGTATGGATGGAATCCCAGTTCGATTTTATAATACAAAGCGTATTCTACGGCATTGGCCCCTTACCTAGCTTCCATTTATCGTGTATCTCTAGCCCAGCACATAGTCCCAAGCGACTGTAAAAGAGCGCATATGATTCCTGTATATAAGAAAGGTAAAAGAACAGACCGGCAAAATTACAGACCAATATCCCTAACTTCTGTTTGCTACAGAATCTTTCAACATATTTTCATTTCGAATATAATAATCTTTATTCAGACTAAGAAGCTTATGTCCACGAATCAGCGTGGTTTTAAAAAGCATCGCTGGTGCGAAACACAACTGGCCCTATTCTCACATATTCTGAGAACTATGGATGAACAGGTACATTCCATATCTCTGCATATCCGGAAGCATTTGACACGGTGCCCCATTGCGGGAGAGAGATACCAGCATATGGAATAAGTTTACAGATATGTGAATGGCTCGAAGACTTCTTAAATAATAGAACCCAGAATATTGTCCTCGATGGAGAGTGTTCATCAGAGAGAAGTACCGTCCCAGGGAAGTGTGATAGGACTACTGTTGTTCTCTACATACATACAGGGTTTGGCTGACAGGGTGGGCAGCAATCTGAGGTTTTTTGCTGATAATGCTCTGGTGAACGGTAATGTGTCGAAGTTGAGTGACTATAGGAAGGTACAGGACGACTTACACAAAATTTCCAGTTGGAGTTATGAATGGTAGCTAGTCCTAAATGCGGAAAAATGCAGGTTAATGAGGGTGAGTGGGAAGATCAAACCTGTAGTGTTCGGATGCAGTATTACCAGTGTCCTGCTTGACACAGTTAAATATCTGGGCATAACGTTGCAAAGCGATATGAGGTGAAACGAGTAACTTCGGTTTATTGGGAGAAATTTAGGAAATAGCGGTTCCCCTATAAAGAACACCGCATATAGGAGGCTGGAGCGACCTATTCTTGAATACTGCTCGAGTGTTTAGGATCTGTACTGGGTCGGATTGAAGTGAAGACATCGAAGCATTCAGAAGCGGCCTGGGAGGTTTATTATCGGTAGGTTCGAACAACACGTAAGTGTTACGGGGATGCTTCGCTAACTCAAATTCGAATCCCTGGAGGGAAGCCGACGTTCTTTTCGAGAAACACCCTTGAGAAAATTAGAGAACCGGCATTTGAAGCATACTGCCGAAAGATTCTTACGCCGCCACCATACATTATCACGAAGATAAGATACGAGAATTTAGTGCTCATACGCAGGCATACAGACAGTCGTTTTTCCCTCGCTCTATTTGTGAGTGGAACAGAAAAGGAAATAACAAGTAGTTGTACTGGGTACCCTCCGACACGCAGCGTACGGTGGCTTGCAGAGTATCTATGTAGATGTAGACGTAGGTAAGATGAGTTACTGACGCGTTCTGTCAGTCCATATTTGTTTGGAACTGCAGCAATGTTAGCCTTCTAAGAGAGAAACAGTCTAGGAAGGAGGGTGTAGTGTTGACAGATTGCCAACACTACGCACATTATTTAAGGGAGGCGGCCATTACGCAAGCAGGCGGACTTGATGGTCTGAAACAGGATACTTATTGAATGATATAAAGAAAAGTACTTTGCTTTTGGAATACTTAACTTTAATCTATCCTTGTTGTATACAGCGTTCTTGATGAGACATTTCATACGATAACTATCAAACTATGTAAGGCTAATGGCGCCTTGCTAAGTCGTAGCCATGGACTTAGCTGAAGGCTATTCTAACTATCTGCTCGGCTAATGAGCGATGCTTCGTCAGTGTAGTCGCTAGCAATGTCGTCCGTACAACTGGGGCGAGTGCTAGTCCGTCTCTCGAGACCTACCTTGTGGTGGCGCTGGGTCTGCGATCACACAGTGGCGACACGCGGGTCCGACATGTACTAAATGGACCGCGGCCGATTTAAGCTACCACCTAGCAAGTGTGATGTCTGGCGGTGACACCACAGAGGGGTCATGCTAAAATCAAGCGACAGACTTTGCAATGCAACAGGTCCTACATGACCTATCTGACAGTGAGCTGTGCTTGCGCATCAGCAGTGAAATATGTTGGGGATGCATGTTGGTGGAACTTTACATCGTTGCGCACAGAATACAGTTGCTGTTGCCATATTTCCCGACTTTCGCAAAAGTCCTGATTTTTTGGTGTTGTCGTTACCCATTTCGTGTAAGTTTATCGCAGCACACCAAATGTCCCGACTTTTGGACAGAATTAAACGTTCGAAATATAATTCTTATTCACTACAAAAATGTGCGCGCACATGACTCCCGAAATAAGTTGCAGAACTAATATCCTCGAAATGTTACATTTAGTAGGGTTTCAACACTTAGTTAAAATCATGGTCCAACAAAAAAAGTTTGCGCTGCATGCAACATTTGATACTGACATACTAATTTGAAAAGTGTCTACTGTATCCTTATGAAGATTTAGATAATCCAGATTCAGGCATTTACAAGAACATGATTTCAAAGCTCAAAGCACAAAATATTGATACAAACTATTTACCTTCTTTTCTTTTCTGCAGACAACGCTAATGTCAACTTTGGACGTCAAATTTGCTTCTTCAATTATATCAAAATGAAAACAAAAGTACGAGGTCTGTTCAAAAAATTCTGGATGCGGTTGGCATCCTTGCAGCACAAGCCTGTGTTTAATGTGTAACTGCTGCATGTTTCGTTGTTGCATATCTATTGGTTGTTTTTCAGCGATGTATTGAGTAGAACGTTGTGTCGTACTGTTAGCGAATTACGAGAAGTCAGTGTTAGAGGAGCAATGCGTCTGCATTAAATTTTGCGTGAAACTCAATAAATCCTTTACAGAGGCACACCAAATGTTGAAGGAAGCCTACGGTGGTGAGTTATTAAACCGTAGTTGGTGCTACGAATGGTTCACACGGTTTAAAAATGACAGGACGAAAGTTAAAGGTGATTTCGTTCAGGACGTCCTCCGACGTCTACCGACGACGGTAATGTCAGGAACGTCAAAGAAATCGCGCATGCCAATCGACTGTACGAGAGATTATAGAAGAATGTAACATTTCAGTTGGATCATGTCATGAAGTCCTGACACAGCGTCTTGGAATGCATCGTGTCACCGCCAAGTTCGTCCCACGGCTCATGACTCACGCCAGAAAGACCTTCGCCTCGCAATCTGTGAAGAGGTTTTCGATCGCGCAAATGAGAACGAGATGTTCCTTTAGAAAATCGTAACTGATGATGAGACGGTTATGATGTTGAGACCAAGATTCTATCTTCACAGTGGATAGCGAAAGGTTCGTCAGTTCAGTTCAAATGTCAAGGCCATGCTACCAGTTTTCTTTGACTTTGAAGGGTTAGTTCATCACGATTCATGCTGCAGTGACAAACTGTTAATCGATGGTACTATCGGTGCATGTTGCATCCCCTGCGAAAAAATGGGTGAAGGAAACTACCTGAAATTTGGCGAGGCAATTCATGGCTCTTGCATCACGAAACGCACCCGCACATTCAATCCTGTTGGTGCGTGACCATTGCACAAAAAATGAAATCACTGTGCTGCCTCATCCTTCGTACTCTACAGACCTGGACCCTGCGGACCTTCTTTTCCAGAGTTGAAAATCACGTTGAAATGAGGAAGACCTGCAACGATAGACGAGATAAAAGAAAATTCACAGTAGGTGCTTCGAGCGATCCAGCAAGAAGCGTACCAAGACTGCTTTCAGAAGTAGAAATGGCGTTGGAGAAGTCTGTCAGTTGTGGAGGAGAGTATTTCGAAGAAGAGCACGCACAACAGGTAAATGTTAAGAGCACAAAAATTTTGTGGACATAAAATTACACAATACCATATAAGCAACATTCATACAACTGGCAAACACATTTTTCCAATCTATTTGTAATTAATGCTCACTTTATATGGTATGCTCACAATGTAAAGTTTATTCTTTGTAATATAATTACTTGTAATGTTACTTTTATTCTTTGGGGAAAACATTTTCAGTATCAGATTAATGCAAAGTACATATTGTAATACAAGATCTTATTTGGCACTGCTTTACACCAAAATATAGTTTACCTGCTTAGTCACATTTTATTGCAACTACACTTTATTCAAAATATCAGTGCGTCATATGATGTTAATATAATTGTTACTTCAAAGCACTCTGTAAATTGTAATGTCTCTGAGAGAGAACATCTCTGGCACTGCTGTATTTGTAAAACTGCAATCTTTGTGTCAACTTCGCATGTGATAATTACTTTTTGGTGTGTATGTGTGTGTGTGTGTGTGTGTGTGAGTGTGAGTGTGAGTGTGTGTGTGTGTGTGTGTGTGTGTGTGTGAGTGTGGGTGTGTGTGTGTGAGAGTGTGAGTGTGAGTGTGTGTGTGTGTGAGTGTGAGTGTGGGTGTGTGTGTGTGAGTGTGAGTGTGTGTGTATGTGTATGTGTGTGAGTGTGAGTGTGAGTGTGTGTGTGTGTGTGTGTGTGTGAGTGTGTGTGTGTGAGTGGTGCTTTGCACAATATGGTGATGTGCAAATCATAAAAGTGGTGCATATATTTTGGAACATTTGACAACTTCGCGGCCGGCCGGTGTGGCCGTGCGGTTAAAGGCGCTTCAGTCTGGAACCGCGTGACCGCTACGGTCGCAGGTTCGAATCCTGCCTCGGGCATGGATGTGTGTGATGTTCTTAGGTTAGTTAGGTTTAAGTAGTTCTAAGTTCTAGGGGACTGATGACCACAGAAGTTAAGTCCCATAGTGCTCAGAGCCATTTGAACCATTTTTTTTTTAAAACTTCGCAACAAAATCGTGCGGATTTTTCAGTGTAAGTACCATAACCACTTAACGTCACATATTTGTTTGCTCTGTATTTCATCGTTTGGAGGTTATTTATGTTCACATAGGGCGCTTTAACACTGTTTTCGACCGTAGGGCACCAACACACCAAAAATATTTCGCCACAGTGGAAGAATAAAAATCGAAAACTGACGATAAAGTGTATCTTGCAAATCTTGTGAACTGCCGTCTGATGACGAACTTGTCAGTTCGAAATCGGTTACGACGCTATTTACTTAAATGAATAGCAATATTAATAGTGGCTGGTTGCTGTCTTCTTCTTTGTAAGAATCAACCTACATTAATTGTACACAGCCATGGCCTCACCATGTCACTTTTAGACAAAATAGCATTTGTGGACATAGTTCCGGAATTTTTTGAACAGATTTCGTATTATTCCTGCTGGATTCCTGAGTCGCACATTACATAAAGATTGTAAATATGCTCCTGATAACGCTTCGCTTGAGCTAAAGAATTTTAATAGCAAAATTATACAGTCTTTTTTCATACTAGGCAGAAGAGTCCAAACATTAAAAGGTTTTTATGGAAAAAGTACGAGGGCTATCAGGAAAATAAATAACGATTGGTCGCGAAATGGAAACTTCTGTAAAAATCCAAACTTTTTTTTTTTTTTTTTTTCCTCACGGTTAGCTAAACTTTCCAGATACTTATCTGCATTGTCGCCACTCACACTTAGATATCCGTCGTAGCGTTGTACCAACTTTTCAACACACTCGTCATAGAAAGTAGCCTCTTGTGTTTTCCGACAGTTTTCTACGCTGTACTGAAACTCTTTCTCCGTGCCAAAATGTTGTCTTCATATCCAGCGGTCTGTTTGAGCAGAGATTAAACTCGGAGAGAACCGGGGCCAGCTGTATGATGGGCGATCAAACATATCCCAACGAAAACGTTGCGGGGGCGTCTTCATTGCCCCTGCAGTGTGCGGCCGAAAACTGTCATGAAGAAGGAACCGCATAACAGATAAGTTATGTGGCGTTGCATTACATGAGGCGAAATCTCTCGGCAGACACGCATACTTGGCGGTATGGACTATTTTCTAGACGTCGTGCGCGCTCTCTGTGCGCTCGGAACTATGAAGATCGACGTGATGCTATCCACAGGCTTCCTAGAGATGCTGCCCGACACATCTATGCAGTTTCATCGGTTTTTCAATGTGGTTTCCATTTCACGACCGATCGTTCCTTACTTTCCGAATAGCCCTCGTATGTTTCAGTTACTCCACCCTGTAGAACACCAATACTTGTCGCTTATTGCTGCTGTAGAGTCTAAACACAATATTTTCCCGAACTGGAAGACTATTTCATTTTCTTAGGAAAAGATCAGTATCCAACAGAAGCATGGTAGGTCTTCCGAGACACAATTTCTGATCTGTATCTTTTTCCCTTTTCAAAACTCTTTTAAGTTGTACAGCATGCAGTCCTGAACTTAGAACATACCACTGTGTTTTGTAGTTAATAATGTAATGCTAAGAATTAGAAACAAACTAGAAGAGAGAAATTATTAGCAACTTTATGACCATCATTTGCTGGAACAACTCAATACAAAAACAGCTGCAGTGCTGAAAGACATATACTTCATCAGGTTACCTTCCATTTAGAAAGTGGTTGCCCTCAGCGACTGTTATATTAACTTGTAAATTATAGGTTGCAGCAATCAGTCGTCCTTTTTAAATTTTATTATGCAGATCTAGATTTCGGCTAGAAACTAACCATTCTCAATGCACTATTTTCGCTCAAAGAATGCTTTGAGCGAAAACAATAGTTCATTGAAAATGGCTAGTTTCTAGTCTAAATCTAGATCTACATAATAAAATTTAAAAAGGACGACTGATTGCTGCAAACTATAATTTACCAGACATATACTTGCTTTTGTTCAAGAACGTATTCCAATGCATTGAAATACGAGTTCGATAAAAGCAAAATATCTTTACAAAGCGATGCAATAACTTATGCAGCTGTTTCAAATATTATTGATACGTAGCTGTTCAAAGCCCAAAACATGTATCCTATTGAACAATAGGAAAGATTTTCGAAAACTGAATTGTCCCTTACCTGCTCAACTCACTTTCATTTATGACTTCCATGCGAGTGTCTAATGCTGTGGTTGTTGAGAGTCTCTTCTCAGGTTTTTTTTAATGTGGTCCAAAATCTGTAATCGTTTCACAATAGAGGATCTAAAGGTAGAAATTCAGATAAATATTTTAAGAATATGCCTTACAAAATATAACTAGTAGGGTAAGGGACATGAAGACGATTTCGACATCAAATTGATATAAAACTGATATGTAAATTAATTAAATTGATTAATTAATTACCGCCAGTCCCACCCCCATCCGACCACCCATACTCACCCCCACCCCTGGGTGATATGATGTGTTGTCCTCAGTCTGCACGTGGCACACTGGACACTCCCCCACATTGCTCCCACAAGTTCCAGTTGTTGTGAATGGGAAAATACATAACTGTAACAATTGAACTTAACGTCAACGCTCCCCTTATAACCGAGCACCTATTACAAAGGAAAACACTATCGTGACGATAATAAATGTCCTCTTTCCACGAAAATATGCGCAGTCCTTTTTCTTTTAGTTTTATGAGTAGAATTGGTGTAGTTTTTAGGTTAGTCTGTAGTATACAATGCGCACCTCATTATTTTGCGACATCCAGCGAAGTGAAAAAAATTACAGCACCGCCGTCGATTACTGATTACCAGGCTGCAACGCCGCTATAAATGTCCACCCGGCGTAAAATCGGGAAAAATTTACGTTATTTTGCAATTTTTTAACCGATTTTACATATTTCGTCAGGTTTTCCTAAATTTTACGTATCCCCCATCCGTTTGTCGTAATTATACCAAGTTTCCTCGATTTTCACCGATTTTATGTCATTCTTCCATATGTTTTCCGTATGTATATGGTCATATTGCTGGCATACACATGATTTGTCTCACTTTATATGTGCATATTTGCGTGTCCTATATACCAGTCTATTAAAAAATCCTAAGAATTCCCTCTTCCCGATGATCTACATGCACATACTCGTATTTTGGAGAAGAAGATCATGAAAAGTACGGTAACTCTCGCCTCATAACTGCACGAGACTCACGTTTGTCGTAAGTCTACCAAGATTGGAAACTCATAGTCTACAAACAAATCCGTGTACTGCTATGAAACGTCAGAGAGATTGTCTTCAGACTCGTGTAGCGATACACTTGATGGAAACTCAAAGACTGTCGCAGTTCTATTCCTTCATATGACTTTCCCTTTACCGTGTAGGGATCTGCAACAGGGAGCTGACACGTGTCCAGAGTTGATTTCTACTTCTGGTCTGGTATTTTTTCCCATAAGTATATGCTCTTATTGCTTACCATGCGATCTTCACTGCTTTTGTTTACACCTTCCAACTGATACGACCCCCTCCCAAATCTACAAACTGCAGATTTTTTGGATATTTTTTATCCTAGTCGCTGGCCGCGGTGGTCTATCGGTTCTAGGCGCTCAGTCCGGAGCCGAGCGGCTGCTACGGTCGCAGGTTCGAATCCTGCCTCGGGCATGGATGTGTGTGATGTCCTTAGGTTAGTTAGGTTTAAGTAGTTCTAAGTTCTAGGGGACTGATGACCACAGATGTTGTCCCATAGTGCTCAGAGCCATTTGAACCATTTATCCTAGTCGTAAATTATTCGTTAGTTGATAATGTGTTGACTGTACTTCGCATCCTGTAACGTGAGAGTTTCCCTTCTCCATACCTACAGAGTACACACGCCCACAACGTAATTTATAAATGAACAGTTAACAAGTTATGCATTCAAACCGCAACCGTCTGCCGCTGACAGCTCTACACACCTATATACTATAGAGTATGCGTAGACATTACCAGTCATAAGGTCTCGATTTCAACCACATCAACTGCTTCTACGTTATTTTCGACAGTGTTACAGCCCTTAAAATAGCGAAAAACTCTTCGCAACACAATTCTGTAGGGGATGTAAACACATTTCAATTGATCCTGCTGAAGAGCATAACATCTTCGATGTAAGTTATATTAAAAATATTTCGTAAAAATATTGTCCTGATTATCCAGTAATAACAACAAACCAACATATCCTGTTCCGCCTGTCACACCTCCTTTTATACTCTTAGAGATCAATGATGACAGCACATAATCATCCCGATTCCGCTGTTTCATTAGTATTATTCTTATGTAATGCACATGATAGAACAGCACATTAGTCAGACAGTATAGTATAAAAAATACTGTACTCAAATGCACTCATTCAGCCACAATCAAATATTCTACAAATGCAATGCCATTTTCTCCATTTTCTCTATGTCTATGTGTGTCCAAGTGTTGCGAATGGCTCCATAAACCTCACTCAGTCCTCTCACTGGACACCTTCAAACACTATCCCAGATGCACTGCACTGAGATTCATCCTCTAGACACCGTTCCAGATCTAATGCGTGGTGCATAATACAGTACAGTGTCCCATATCAACAGTGTCTTGATATCCTATCCATCCACTGCTACACTGTTGATTACCACATAATGACTGACTGACACCACTTGGGAAAAAAATGGAAATTTGTGGTAAGGTCTTATGGGACCAAACTGCAGAAGTCATCAGTCCCTAAGCCTACACACTACTTAATCTAACTTAAACTAACTTACGCTAAGGACGACACACACACCCATGCCCAAGGAAGGACTCAAACCTCCGACAGGGGGAGCCGTTTCGACCGCGACAAGACCCCTGAGACTGCGCGGCTACCGCGTTCCGGCGACACCACTTGGTTGAGATGGAGATAGCCTTCGTGGAGCATAGGGTTAATTGTAGGCTCATCACCTTCAGACAGTTGTTTGGAAGCATTCCTCAGTGCTGCGGATTTGCCCCAATTCCATATGCTGTAATGCCCTCCACATGCTTTTTTTTTATCAGTAAGATAACAGTAGCTATTTTTATTTCTGTGACCTCATGCATGTTGTGAACATGCATGGTCAACACTAGAAAAGTAATCATGTACATGGCTGCAAAATGAGGAAATAATGCTCTTCAGGATGGAACACTGACACATCGATTATCCATCGCTGCAGAAGAAGAGATTAACTGTATAGGTCGTCAACTTCAGATATCTATTGGAAATGCTCTAAATGCCATAAACTCTTTCAGTTTGCACGTGTTACAATGTCTTCCACATTTTGTCAATGAGAAACATTGTGTGTTTTATTTCTACCAACCTTTGTGTTGTGGGAGTTGTATAGTTTACACCATGTGATGTTCAACATTCTGTGAGAGCCAATTAATTGAAATGTGGTAATGTCAGTTTAGCATCTGATCCAGACCTTGATGTCTTGGTGGAGAAACAAGGTATATGGTGGTGTACAAAGCTGTAGTCATATACTGCATCGATGTTACAGCTAAAAAACAATGTACAAAACTTTTTCACAATAAAGGATGGCAGCCAAAAACAGTTGCAGGATAGAATTTTTTTATTAAAATTCTTGACCAAGGTTTCGGTACATATAAATATACCTTCATCAGAAGTAAAACTTCCTGAATAGAAAGACACATTCATTAGAAAAGCCATATCAACGAAAGTGAGAAACAGAAGCTTAAATAACGGTGAAATTGCTAAAGTAATACAGGCACACAATCTTTAGTACTTACTAAAATTACATCATGCACTGGAGAATATTAAAACAATTATGCCAAAAGGCGTCGTCAGTAATTAAAATATCATCTCCATTTGTACAACATGTGTAATGGGCACAGGATCCAAGCGAACAGTTTAACAATGTTACTTCGCCTATGAACTGTTGAGACACGAGTGTGAAGGCACTAAGGCAGATTGTTTCGCCTAAACAATCTGCCTTAGTGCCTTCACACTCGTGTCTCAACAGTTCATAGGCGAAGTAACATTGTTAAACTGTTCGCTTGGATCCTGTGCCCATTACACATGTTGTACAAATGGAGATGATATTTTAATTACTGACGACGCCTTTTGGCATAATTGTTTTAATATTCTCCAGTGCATGATGTAATTTTAGTAAGTACTAAAGATTGTGTGCCTGTATTACTTTAGCAATTTCACCGTTATTTAAGCTTCTGTTTCTCACTTTCGTTGATATGGCTTTTCTAATGAATGTGTCTTTCTATTCAGGAAGTTTTACTTCTGATGAAGGTATATTTATATGTACCGAAACCTTGGTCAAGAATTTTAATAAAAAAATTCTACCCTGCAACTGTTTTTGGCTGCCATCCTTTATTGGGAAGAATTTTAACAGTTGCTGCTGCAGCCATGTTTAAAATCTTGAAAAATGTACAAAACTGCTTATGATGGAAAAATAGAGGAACCCTCTCTTGTGATTGAAGGTCTGTTGAATACGGTCTTCCTCCAGTGTAGTTGACAAAATTGTGTGCAGCTCTGGAGCTATAGGCGTAATGTGCTCAATGTCAACAGAAAGACGGAATTTGTTTTTCAGTAAATCGGAAGAGAGAACGGTTCAAATGGCTCTGAGCACTATGGGACTTAACATCTTAGGTCATCAGTCCCCTAGAACTTACAACTACTTAAACCCAACTAACCTAAGGACATCACACACATCCATGCCCGAGGCAGGATTCGAACCTGCGACCGTAGCAGTCCCGCAGTTCCGGACTGCAGCGCCTAGAACCGCGGCTTTCTCGGAAGAGAGAGATGTGGTAAAATTTTATAAGAGGTTCTATTACAACGAGTGGTATAAAAATGGTTAAAGTCTGGATGCATATAGTTCTCTCAAAACCACACCGGTTTTGCTCATAAAATTAACAGAACTCGTGTGAACTTTTCTCATGGAATCATGATTGTTTTAATTACTATCAAGCCCTATGTTATTTCATACTTCATAATTCTAATTATAAAGTAGACAGCATTTGAATTATAGCTTGTTGTGGAACCTCTAAATGATAGTGTTTTTCCTGACATATGAGCAGATTGCGTGAAACACGCTGTGATGATCAAATTGCTTACAAACCTAGGACGTAAGAATCTGCTGCTATTGCTAATGTTTGATGTATGATAGAAACTTTACAGACAGGTAGGTAGAGGGGAGTCAAAGATCAAAAATGTCAAATGTAAGCTTGCAGATGGTATTAGCTTTCGATGTATTGGAATATAGAGAGATGCTTTCACAAAAGCCAATGTGATATAGCGTCACATTTCACATGTCTGAGATGTATGTAATACACACGTCCATGACAGTTTATTTACAGACACTGAGCTGATCTAGAGCGAAGCTCTGAAGTTGTGTAATTTTTCTATCAGACTGAAAGACAGTGCTTAACATAGATGTTTTTTCTTCAGAGTTTAAACTGTCGGTTTTTCTTTACTCTGATGGTGGTTTCGAAATAATGACATTCTGCTGCGATTGGTAAGTTTGCTGCAAAATAGTGGACGTTTTCTTTCCGATTTTATGCAGGCTATGCATGTATAGGCCTCAGCCGTCTGGTCATCAGTAATTGGCGGCGGTGCTGTAGATTTTTTTCACTTCATTGGTTGTCGCAAAATAACGAGATGCGCATTGAATCCTACAGTAGAACATAAAAGCTACACCAATTTTGTTCACGAAGCTAAAAAAATGGACTGCGCCTATTTTCATGGAAAGAGGACATTTATTATTGTCACGATTGCGTTTTCCTTTTTAATAGATGTTCCCTTAACGGAGGTGTGTGGACGTTAACTACAATTGTTACAGTGAAGTGTTTTCACATTCAGAATGGCTGGTATTTGTTGGGGTGGTGTGGGGGACTGTCCAGTTTGTGTGTGTGTGTGTGTGTGTGTGTGTGTGTGTGTGTGTGTGGATAATGGCTGGAGGCAGCTGTGCTTTGGTGAGGGGGCAGTGTGTGGGGTGATATGTTGTCGTGGTGTCACTATGTTTTACACAAACAAAGAAGTTGTCCTTGCTGTGGCTGTCATTTGTGCCGTATTGTTGAGTTGGCTTTAGGTACTTTTTGATGGCAAAGGGCCAATGTCTCGACTGTCGCCTCAAGGTGGACCAGGTGCAGCCAGGGATCTCGCGCTCGTCTGCCAGCATAGGATCTGTATGCTGCAGTTGACTGAAGCTCTGTTTCCAGACACGGTGGGGTGGGGGCTGTAGCTGGCAGATGTGTCAGAAGTTGCTGCCTGTTCTCCAAGCAGCAGATGTTTGAAAAAGTCATCTCGAGAGTTCTCTGGAATTTGGTTGTTTCAGTGGGACTCAGTTTTTCTGAAAAATACATTTAATATATTGCACAAAGTGTCGTTTTCTAATCTTTTGTCCATCGTTGACTGATTTCAGTAGACTGGAGACAGAATATCAGTACCACCAGAGGGGCCTCTTTGTGGACCATCAGTGGAAAGATAGGCCTCTACCCCTACCTACGGTGATGATAGGTGGTAGTGGGGATGGTAAGACTGCCTCCAAGATGGTTAGTTCGTGACCGTGCATCAAGGAGGACACACCTGCAAATGCCACCCCTCTGCAGTCCTCTGGGATCGGTTTTTGCGACGGTTGTGTTATTACAATGATTTTTCCCCAAACCTTGTAAATGTGTTGCATTATGACCCATTGATTATGAGTGCTGGGTTTTTGACGACAATTTCGATGTGTAATTAGAACAGTGGAGCATTTGACATCACTTGTGGTAGCGCGTTTTGGCCTCGATTACCTAGACTGCAGGGTGAGTGTCGAGCAATGAATGGGGCGGCATCTCTAACAATCTCTGACGTCAAAAAGCGACAGCTATAGCCCTAAGCTGCATGCGTACAGATAATACACATATTAAACTCCTCTCTGTCCAACACACGTATCTCGTCAGGTAAATAAATTTCCTGCCAAAAACATAGTAACTTAAATTCTTTTCCTGCCAAGTTGTAGGTGAAGAGAAGAGTTTGAGTATGAGTATGTCTGCTATTAGTTTTGAGTGGTAGTGTGAGATTTTTTCCCAGCAGAATAACGCCAGTTGTATGGCATCATCAGTTTTTGAGCTGTATGGCGATTTTAGGCATTCCGTATGTAACACTATCGATATAGATCTGTGATTTGGATCAATGTTTATGAATAATTACGTAATCAGGATTTTTTACTTCGGTTTCTCAACCAAAATTAATAAAGCACACTAACCTAAGCTTCTTCTCTTGCATCTGGACAGTTTCCATGTGTTGGGGGTGCATTTTTGCTTTCTGTCCAGAAGGGTCACGGTTTGAGTCTCTGAAAGGGCACTGCCATTTGTGAATTCCCGCCAATTCCGAAGTGGGGATTGTGTGGACGTCATCACAGCCCTGGAACAAAGAAAATTTGAAATGCCAGCCAAAATTCTAAATTTCTTCCGATAGGCTAGGTGGGGGAAGGGGATGCGTGTGGAGGGGGCAGGGAAGCCAAGTGCAGGCTGAGAAAAACACATGACGTCATCTGGCAGTGGTGGTGGCAGTGGGCATGTGTGGGGGAGTGGGCTAGGGGGTTGTGGATTGTAGGTAAGTATAACATTTGAGTTGTATTCAAAATTATTGATATAATTAATCAACCTTAGACGAAATAAGAAGCAAATCAATTTAATTAATTTGCATATCAATATGATATCAAAATTGTTCTCATACCACCCCTGTCCTACTACTAACAAACCCATCTGAACGCCAGGGAAATTAACGAGAAATATGAAAGTAATAATTATGTAGTAGAAATAAGACTAAAAAACTGTAGAACTCAAATTACATGATCCTAAATGGTAAGAAGGACGTCAATAATTTTATTCATCTTTAAGATTGTAATAATGGCTGTACGCTTTTCGTTTAAATGGCCAAATTCCAGTAAAGACAATAAAAAACTTTATTTAAACAAACGATTTTTAATGTTTTACTTCCTTAGGCCGGTATTACACTATCAAATTTCTTTGTCCAATATCTTTGTCCAATATCTTTGTCAAAGATATTTGATAGTGTACTAGGTTCTTTGTCGAATGTCGTCCAATATTTGATCAAATCTAGGGCCTCGCTGTATATTTAATCAAAGAAACCGCTCGTCTTCTGTTCACTGCAATGTGACATGTTATCACACGGAGCGCTAGCATCGCTGCAGGGTTCTGTCGTCTGTAGTGTTTTTATAACCATTGCCGGTAAATACACTTGGTGTGTGCCGACAACTACAAAATTAATAGAGATGTCTGAAGCTGTTGAGGCGCTTTACAACGTGAGGCACCCTGAATACAAAAATAGATTAAGAAGATTGGAGACCTAACCTGACCTAACCTAACCTAACATAACCCTCTCCTGTAGCAAGGAATCGAAGTGTTATAGTGAGCCTGTCTTCTGAAGATGTAGCAGTTCTTAAGTGAATGTTGTGCTTTGTGATATGAGGATACACTTCATTGAGCACATACAGAAATGTATGCTCATCCATTCTTAAGTAATTGATGTACGACTTGACGTCTTCCACTGTAAGCTCACGTAACAAGTTTTGTTGAATGCTTTTATCGTGTCGTCGTAAAACCCACGGCTTCACCCAGATTAGATTAGTTTTTCGTTCCATAGATCCCTGCTGAGGAGATCCTCGTGGATGTGGAACATGTCGATTTTTTTTAAGCTGAAATAACAATACTAATAGTATGAATAAATACATCATTTGTTTCTACTAAAAATTTCGCCAATGGAGTAGAAGGAGTTGGCCAGTAGTAAGCCTTTCAGGCTCCTTTTAAACTGATCTTTATTTCTAACTAAATTTTTTATGTTTCCTGGCAAATTATTGAAGATGAGCGTTCCTGAGTAATGGACCCCTTTTTGAACTAAAGTAAGTGCTTTTAAGTCCTTGTGCAGATCATTTTTGTTCCTGGTATTGTATGTATGAACTGAGTTGTTTGTTGGAAAAAGAGATATATTATTTACGACAAATATACTGAGAGGCAGTAGTTAGTATACCCAGTTCTTTGAAGAGGTTTCTGCAGGAGGTCCATGAATTTACTCCACAAGTAATACGTATTACACGCTTTTGGACCTTGAAAACTTGTTTGACTTCAAGATTTACCCCAAAATATTATCCCATATGACATTATGGAATGAAAGTATGCAAGCTTTTTCATTTTTATGTTGCCTATGTCTGCTAACACTCGAATTGCAAATACAGATTTGTTAAGGCCTTTTTGCAGTTCTGTGGTGTGCTCCTCCCAACTGAATTTATTATCAAGTTGTAATCCCAGGACTTTTAAGACTGTCAACCTCGTATGTATGGTTCCACTTTTCCCCCCACTTCTTTTCCGCATGTGCACACAATGCAATTGGAGTACGTAGAACTGCTGCGGTTAATAACAAGTTGTTGTCAGCCATCTTGAACTTTGACGAAAAATTTGATGACAGTGTAATACCCCTTCTAGCGCTACGTCAAAGATCTTTGTCAAATATATTGGACGGAATATTGGATCACATCTTTGATCAAATCTTTGACAAAGAAATTTGATAGTGTAATACCGGCCTTACTGATTTATTTTCAAACCCTTTAGAATGTTTCTAGTAGAACATTACCAATCTTAATTCGTTATCCACTTTAGATTAATAATAAATTACTTCCTCATATATGATTCTACCACTGCAGCTTTTTAAGTAATTCTTAAGCAAATGTATTCATTTACTAATAGAAAATTCACGTTTTCGTGATGTCTGATTTTTAGTGCTTTGTGCTGATTTTAACTACTGGTCCCAGCTGAGGTTCGAGTCCTCCCTCGGGCATGGGTGTGTGTGTTTGTCAGGATAATTTGGGTTAAGTAGTGTTTAAGCTTAGGGACTGATGACCTTAGCAGTTAAGTCCCATAAGATTTCACACGCTTTTGAATTTTTTTTTTTATCTCAATTTTCTGCAGATTAGCTCTGTGCAATAGTGGTCACTCATGGTGCGGATAGATGCAGGGATAACACACAGAAAGATATTTATAGCTTGAACAGAATCCAGAGCGCAGTTAAAATAGTCGAAGGACATTAGAGGGGATGAGATGTAAGACAGACAACCAGGCTTGTAGCCTCTCTCGAATGTTACTTAATCTGTACATTAAGCAAGAAGTAAAGGCAACCAAGGAAAAATTTGGTAACGATTAAAGTACAAGGAGAAGTGGAGTGTGAGTATGACACTGTAATTCTCTTAGAAACCGCAAGCGAAGTGTAAAATGAGTTGAATCGGACGTGTACTTTCTTGGAAGGAGGTTTGAAACGCCCTGCTGGACCCGCAGGACAGGACAGGTAGTTGGAATTGTGGAAAGGGGCCAAAATAAGCGGCTGTCAGTTACACTCGAACATAAATTTGTTTGTTTGACCAAACATTACAGTACAAATTCTTGAACTTAGTTATCGGCTGAATACGCCACACTATGTTATGCTTTAAGGGCATAACCACTTTAATTTAAAAAAACGGCTAAAAGCCATTAACTCAAAATTCAGACTCCAAAAAGAATATTTAGAAGGTAGTAGGCCTCATGTTAAGTAAGTTTTATAATTTGGCTGAGGGCCCAAAAATCTAACACTTGAATAGCAACAACCTTAATTTAAAGACAGCTGAAGACCGATGATTTAAGATTCAAGGTAAAATTAAATTAAAAAAACACAAGGCAGAAGGCGTTATCTTCAATTAGGCTGAAGGGCCCAAACAGTCTGATTATCGAAAGACAAAGGTCCTTAATTTAAAAACGGCTGAAGTCTCCATGCCTTAAAACTCAAGGTAAAACACATTTAAACAACAAAGCCTTATCTTAAATTAGGCTGAAGGCCCCAAACAATCTAATACTTGACAAGCAAGGAATTTTAATTTTAAAATGGCTGAAGGCCCAGGACTTAAAACACAACTAAAAAAAATTTTAGTAGGTAGAAGGCCCAAGGCTTCATCTTTAAACAATATATTAATCAGGCTAAATGCTCAGACAGTCTAACACTTCAAAAGTAAGTAACTTTAATTTTAAAGCGGCTGAAGGCCCATGACATAATAGCCTACACCACTAAAAACAATTCAACTTTAATTCAAAACCATCGGCTCTGTCCCATACAAATACACACAACAGAAAAATAAGGAAAGGCAGTGCAGCTAACGGCGCTCAGAAGTTTCGGGGGTCGGCCAGCAGTTTAAATACTAACGTTCACTTAGTCGGCCCAACCATTCTCGATCCGACAACAACCCAACCAACAGACAGTCAACCGACCCACTGACAAGGTAACTTGCGCTCCACTCGACCAGCACACAAGCAGCAGTTCAATGAAATAATCGGCATAGACGCCCACAACCAAGCATATATTAAACTCTGAAACTACATACAGTGCTGAACAGCGACAACACGGTGAGGAAAGGACACTGGCTAAATTTACGTCAACGGCCAGGGTACGTAACCGGAACGTTAACGGCCACAAGGCAGAAATTTCCGCTGGTGCACTTCAATTGCAAATAACCAAATACAGTTAGACTCCACCTGACAGTGGCTAAACCTTCGCCAACTCGAACACACACGTTGTTGCTCGGGGGAATGTCCCAACAGCCAACAACGAGAACCAGACGGCACAATGGGAACAGTCTTGACTTGCTGATAAATTAAATCCAAACTCAACTTTCGTGTCCAGAGCAGGTGAGCCACGGACCTCGTAGCAATGGGAACAGCCATACGCACTCCGACTCTGCGTAAAGACCGCCAGCGGGCGCGGCCAAATTATGCCCCGCGGAGATTTCATCGCTGCTCGACGCCAACCGACCAAGTCCACACACCAGCACGGAGACAGCACTAAAATAACTGAGCAGTCGACATCACAAGCTACACACAGTTTTACGAGCACTTGCACGAAGGACTAGACAATACTAACAGCGGCGACTGTGCAATAACAAGGACGAATCACGAGTCGGCACACTCAAGCAACACATAAGCGATCGCCGGCCAACATACACGTCGTCCAACAAGACGACTGACCCACGACCAACCAAGGTGGTCCGCACTCAAGTAATATGTATCGGTAACCGTTAGGCGAGTCATGGCTGTCCGGACCTCACTGCATTCGCGCCCCGACTGAACTTCTGCCGCGTCCGAAGTCAAACACTGCCAGGTCCGAACTGCACTGCTAGCGCCTCCCAACTTATTGGTGGATCCGGACTAACCCCGAACACACGACAATTGAGAAGTAATAGCAGTCAGCAAAGATAATGCGCCAGGGCTTACATCGATAAGCGCCGCTGCTGCCGTTCACGGGGAGGCAAAGCACAACTCAGTGACAACAGAAATTGAAACATAACGAGGTGTCAGAATGGTAAGAGGAAAAAAAACGGGATGTAAAATAAGAGATGGCGCGAACACGAGCCAAGCACAGCTCAAGGTTATAAGACGAATATCAAGAACAGTAAAACAAAGATTATGGAATGTTGTAGAATTAAATCAGTCGATGATAAAATTAGAGTAGTAAATGAAGCAATAAGGGTAGTCGATGAATTTCGCCATAAGGGCAGAAAAATAACGGCATTTCTGAAAAAGAAACTTTGTCAACATCTAGTATAAATTTATGAATTATGATCTCTTTTCTGAAGGTGTTTGTCTGGAGTGTAGGTTTGTACGGTGAAACGTCCCCTTTGAACAATTTATATATGGCTGTGCTTAACCTGACACACAATATTTTGTTAGCGCAACGCAATCTGACTTTCAAAATTCCCTGCAAAAGAATCGCCCTGACTAACATTAAACTATACCTTTCACAAATCACTTACCTCACAAAAATCTTCGCTGCTCAAGCTACTGCAATACAGCGAGCGCCACTACTGCCAGCTAAATAAAAGATTCAAACTATGGAAGACACTAACTACTGATAGGGATAGTTAGCAAATGAAAGATATTAATAGAGAACAAACAATGTATTTACCTTGATATCATCATATATAAATATAGCAGTTCATGACAAATTACAAATCTCCGCCATCTCTCTCCCCACATCCACCACTGCTGGCGGCTCACCTCCAACTGCGCAACGCTACGCGCTGTTCACATCCAGCTGCCTAACACTACAATGGCGAGAATTACAACAATGCAAAGCAGCCACAGACTGCACGCAGCACAGCCAGTGATTTTCATATTGAGCGCTACGTAACGTTGCCAATAAGAAAACATAAACAGCCTACTTACATAGAGAAAACATAAACAGCCTACTTACATAGCCCCCATGCTCCCCACAAAAAATTTTACAAATTTTTTTTGGGCAGTGGCCAATAATGATTTGATAAAATTTTTCATAATTACAATAACAAAGATATCAAATGCACACACTTATTGATACAATGTTGGTCAAAAGCTAAAATTTTCTCACAGTCCATAAAGATAGTCCTGATCATTCATCATAACAGTAATTACAGGTTTTTTTTCACAAAGTCTCATTAGTAAAAGAAATTGCACACAGAAGTAGTGGATTTCCATGCAGTCTTGAAGAAGTAGTGTTGTCCTTCCAACGGAAAGACAGTGCTGACTCTTGACATGCATACAGGTAATGGGCCACAACAGAGCAAACCCACAGCAGAGTCATTCGAAGTTTGGAAGAATATTGGTAGGTAGGTCATCACAGAGCAGACCCACTGTAGTCCTGGTAGAGATTACGGTATTGGTGGGCCACCAGAGGTGCAGACCCACTGTAGTCCTTGTAGAGATAATGGTAATGGTGGGCCATCAAAGATGCAGACCCACTGTAGTCCTTGTAGAGATAATGGTAATGGTGGGCCATCAAAGATGCAGACCCACTGTAGTCCTTGTAGAGATGGCCAGCAGCCATCTGTTGCGATTGTGCAGGTGCACATTCACCATCAAAGAGTCTTGCGGAGAATATAGCAAGTCCATAAACCACCACTTGTGCACTCACAAAGTTTTTGGAATTGTCCTTAGAACCAGCAACGCTGTTATCCAGTCCCTTGCTGAATTATTAACACACGTGCAAACACTAACAGTCCCTACTTCTCACATATTGTCCATATACTATGACCAACAGAAACGTGTGCAGTGAAATGTAACTTAATTGGAAGAACTGGTGTCTGTACAATTATAAATTTACAACATGAAAATACAATTACAAAGGTACAAAATACATCATTAAAGAACATAATAATACAGATACCATTTGTAGTACAGGCTTTACAAAAGAATAGAAATAAACATATACATCAGTGGAATTATGACATGAGTACATACATAAAGGATCACAATAACTTTTGAAACATCAACTTCACACATGAGCATTGAACAGAACAGAATTAATAATGTCTAACATCTTTACAAAGTAAATAACATATTATTAATGGCAATTATATTCGAGGATAACAGTATTCCTCATCATAGTGAATGTAGCTTAATATTAAAAGAAGAAAAAATTCTATGAAACTACACAGAGACAGGAAGAAAACAAATACACAAGGGTACACAAACACATAGTGGGATAACACCAATAGGAAAGGACAGGGTTCGTTTTCAGTGTCACATTTGGTACTGCAGTCCAACCCAAAACTTCATATATCTTTCCTCTTATTTCATCCTTTGTTTCCACCAAAAAAATTCTATCTAAGCATGCTTTCTGTATTTATATGTTCACACATTTCTCACCTCAACATTTATTTCCAAGAAAATCCTACCTAAACCTGTTTTCTGTATTCTAACCATATTTCTTTCAAAAGAAATATGGCTCATTGTGCAATACTCATTTAGGCCCAAATCGTTTTCATATAACTTTCAAAGCATTCTTTCCCTATTCTCCATAGTTAGGTTCTTATATAGTCTACCCCCTCTTAAGCTAACTTAAATCTACTGAGCTCAGATACTAAACTAAGGAACGAGGCAATGCAGCAGCACATAAAATAATTAATATAAACAGCAATGACACAAAAAAATGGAAATTGGCAAAGCAAGCAGCAGTAAATGTAATAACTTATATCTAAACATGACAAAGCTCAAGCAGAAAAGATATTACAGTAAAAACAACAATGCAGATAAGGGAAGTGTATATTCACATCTTAATGTCTATGTAAATTAAAGTGATGCACCACAACAACTGAGTGTAAAAGAAATATTACCATGTACTTGAAAAGAAAATTATGTGTTACTGTTACTAGTTCCTTCTTATTGTTCTTTCCTTCCAAGTGCTCCTTTTTTAAAGAATGTGGATCATAAAATAATTATTTAATAGATCTGTTGACAGAAAGTGTTCACATTAGCAAATGCATTTCATTTTATAAAAGCAATGCTACAACACAGCTGGAAACCAGATATCAAATGAAATAAGCAACTATGAAAAGCAAAGCATAAAAATATCATTCAGTAGTCATGTGACATTTCATAAGTTAGTAGAAATTCTCTCAACTCTCATAGAAAGACGCTTGTCATAATCAGGTGTGCAGATGTAAAAATATTTCTTGTCATTTTATTAGGCATTTCAGTAAATATCAGAAAGTACGATATGTTTCCAAGTAATCAGTGTGTCGGACTTGCGATGCTTTCTCTAAAGGAATGGCAATGGCCAGGATAATGGCCTCCCTTTTTTTTTTTTTGTTCTACCTGTGCCGCTGAAAAGGGCTCGCAATAATGGCTTTTTCTCCAGGCGTCTGACACAGCTGGGTGCCCGCGACGCATTACGTGCAGGTGGTCAATTAACTTTCGTACGGAAATATTTACGACAGCAGTTTCTGCTACCGTTGCAGTCTCATATAAAAATATTTCACAGGTCAAGAATTAGCGCTGCAAATCTGTAGAAACAAAATCCTATAAATATAAGTGTCCAAAAAAAATATTCGTCAGCATTGTGATACAGTCACACATTTCATAACTCTTAAAGTACGTTTCTTGGTTTCCAACATCCTTTTCATAAATCAGAGTCCCTAAACACTACTCATTATTCCTTACCTCATTATACATATACATATTCGTCGACACTTCTTCAATATTTCATTGTGAGAAATACGTAGCATAATAAACATTCCTCAACAACATAATACACATCGTCGTCGTAATAATAACATCATAAAACTTCAGTCAAATCTCAAAATCGTCGTAACTTCCTCCAATAATTTCTAAGCCTAAAAAGAATTCTCTGCTCATTTAAATAGTGTCATCTACCTCAAACGTACTTTAAAAATCATGATCTCATACCAAATACATCATTCAAAGCTCTCATAGTATCACAATGGTTCCGAAAAATATGAACAGTTTACGAAGTACAGACAAAATACAGTTTCATAAGTGTGAAGTTATCCAACTGTGTAATTGCGTAAACATGTGTCACTGATGTAGTAAAATAAATGTTTGTCTCTCTCAGTTAAATGATCAGATAGCTGTGTAATTCTGTGTTAGAGAAATATGGTACCGATGTGTAAAGTTGTATAAGCAAATACCATATTAGCTAGGGTTCCTTGTGGTTGCCACACACATGGTACACAAAGTAAGCGTGTACCCCCCTGAGGATTAATGTAATTATACCCTCAGGTGTTACAGATTACAGCAATGGAATGAAATGTATCATGGAAAAACTTCGTATCATTGTACTTCAAATATCTTAAAAAATAAATGTTTAAAGTACAAAATTAATCACTGAAATGCGTGTCCTGTAGCGCTAAATGTGCGTCTTGTTGCAACATGATCTCTGTGGAAGTGTCGTAGTTATCGTCCTCCGAAAGCTAAGTTCTGCAGAAGTCAATGTACTTACCTCATAATACACAAAAGTGAAATGCTTTGCGTATAAATGTCTTAGTTATTACGCTTATTGCCGTGATGAAGAAAGTACTGTACTGTAACGTAATGTTGTGCCACGAAAAAGGCTGTCTCATTGTTGCTATACCACAAAAGTTACTACTAAAACATGTTTTTCTTTCCAGAAGAATTCAGAAAACTGTGCAGATATAAAACAGATACACCGCAAAAGCAACATTGTAAATTGTCACTCATTAGTAGCGTCGTGATAACATCGTGTAGCTGTCACATAAACTAACCACTGTGTCCTTTGGTATCTCACAGGAAGTACTTCAAACCCAGAATATATTTTCAAATAAACCAAAATGTTGCATTAAAATCTCATTAGCAGTACTGGTAAATGTTCTAAGTATGTGAGCCTTATAGTCGTTACGTAATCGTGCAACAAACAAGCAAGAATGTACACACACAATAACACTGTGACGTCTGTTCACTATAACAATGCATTCGTCATTTCTGTTTAAATAAGTTCTCTTGGTTCTTGACTGGATATTTCACTTCAAACATTGTTACATGTTAACAGATTCTAAATCTGACAAAGCATATTAGTAATGTGAAGCGAAAAATTTTATGACAAAGACTAAGTTAAAAAGCAGATTATCTTTCAATAAACAGTTTTACATGTGAAATGTGGTGTAAACCTTTACTCTTCCTAGTACGCAGAGTTTCAACTTCAACGCAATTATCATGCAGTATACGTCGGTAAAGAATACTGGAATTTTTCACAGGGTTAGCGTCAATGTTATTTTTCTCTGAGCCAGCCGGCGCACGTGGGTGCCTGCGGCGCGAGTCATTGTCTGTCTCTTTGTTACCGCGCGTTGATATTGGGATTAGGAGACCTAACTTCTACAAATTCACCGTGACGAGAGGGCCCTGCTCTGTTTGAATCCTGCCAGTTCTGATGCAATTCAGGTCTGTCGTTACGATCATATCGTCTGTCGTCATGTCGGTAGATGCCATAGTTTCTTTCTTGTCGGTCACATGGTGGAGAATTTCTCCTTGAATCGTAACTGCGCGCTGATCCGTTGCGTCTAAAGTTATTCTGTCTCCCTTGATAGTATTTATTTTGGTTCCCATATTGTCTGTTTCTCTTATTGTCTCTGTGATAGTCATTACCACGGAGAGGTGATCTTTCCCTGTAGTTATTACTACTCTGCCAACGGTTGTCATACGGGTGGTGTCTGTTTTGGTCACGATTTGTGTTGTGATAATAGCCTTGTCGCGTCCAGTTATCATTTCTGTCGTCACGTAATTGTGACGGATGTGACCTGTAGTGATTGTTTTCCTGTTTTCGCATCCCGCGACGGTATGTGTCAATTTCCAGTTCTTGTAACAGTCCCTGAAATGCTTCAATGTCGTCTTTGCAACGTCCTGCTAAAATAATATGCCGTAAATGTTCAGGTAATTTGATTAAGCAAATGCGGATGAGTTCTGAGGGGCTGTATGGGTTCGACAGGTACTGATTCTTGTGCAACATGTCTTCAAAATATTTCACAAGACTGGAGAATTCAGATTGTTCGAAATGTTTCATCATTATGATACCATGTTTTACGCGGTCTTGTGTGGCTTGAGACCAATACGCTGAGAGGAAGGCATGGTAAAATTCTCCTTCACTGTGGCAATCGTGAATGACCGATCGCATTCTTACAGCTGGTTCATTCTCTAAGTAGCCACACATAAATTCTAATCTGTGTTCCAACGACCAGTTGGGAGGAAAACAATGAGAGAATTGATGGAGCCATGCTTGTGGATGAATGTCGTTGCCAGAATTCTTAAATGTTTTGAATTTACGTGTAGTAATGAACAGCTTATAGTCAAAATCATCATGTCGGCGAGTCGCATATCGGTCATTGTTAGGTCGTGTCGGCCGTTCCATCTCAAAATTCGGTGCACATTGCCAATTTCTTTCATAACTTCCGAAACGCCCTGTGTTATTATTTTGCGGCTTTTCCGTGTTTCTAAGTCCCTCTTCCCGTGTTGGAGCGCGAGTGTCCTCTGAAATACGTAATTCTTGTATTACCTGTGTCAGCTGATCTTGTACTTCCCGGATTTCTCTTTGGTGTTGTGTATTAATTTGATTCTGATTTTGTTTGAATTTTCTGATTTGTTCATACTCTTCTGTGTCAGTGAAGGCTACGGGTCTTGTGTCATTCAGATCATCATCTACCTTTGTAGATAAGTTAGTGACCTGATCCGAAAGTTCGGCTACTTTCTCCGATAGTGTACTTATTTCTTCAGTATGTTTTTCTGAACCAAGTTTCAGAATATCTACTGTGTCCTTAAAGTTTTCCTGAGTTTTTGCAAGTTGTGTAACCGAATCGGTAAATGCAACTGAGTCAATTTTAGCCCACAAGGTCTCATGATTTTCATGAACAATGGTTTGCAGTTCTTTTATGGCTGCTTCGTGGTTCTGTAATGCATTTTCATGCCGCGAAAAAATAGGTTGAAAATGCTCACAAATTTGTGTTTTTACGTCATTACAGACTTTTTGACATTTCGATTCAATGTTATGTAACTCAGTAGTTAAATCTTCACGTGTTTGTTCAAGCGTGGTGTGAAGATTTTGTTCCATTGCGTCTAACTGTTGCTGTGTTTGTCTCTGGTGTTGTTCCATTGTGTCTAACTTTTTAAGATTTTGTTCCACTGTGTCCAACTTTTTAAGATTTTGTCCCATTTGTCTCTGATTTTGTTCCATTTGTTGCATTAATTGCAATAATAATGTATTAGTGTCTGGAATCTGTTTCTCTACGCTTTTCGGCAGTGCATTTGCACCGGCAACATTCACATTTTGACAAGCAGAAAATGTGTCTTGACTTATTTGAGAAAACGGTGATGACCCAAAACCTGAATCTACAGTATTTGCGATATTGTGTTCTTATGAAACGTCCCCTTTGAACAAATTGTATATGGCTGTGCTTAACCTGACACACAATATTTTGTTAGCGCAACGCAATCTGACTTTCAAAATTCCCTGCAAAAGAATCGCCCTGACTAACATTAAACTATACCTTTCACAAATCACTTACCTCACAAAAATCTTCGCTGCTCAAGCTACTGCAATACAGCGAGCGCCGCTACTGCCAGCTAAATAAAAGATTCAAACTATGGAAGACACTAACTACTGATAGGGATAGTTAGCAAATGAAAGATATTAATAGAGAACAAACAATGTATTTACCTTGATATCATCATATATAAATATAGCAGTTCATGACAAATTACAAATCTCCGCCATCTCTCTCCCCACATCCACCACTGCTGGCGGCTCACCTCCAACTGCGCAACGCTACGCGCTGTTCACATCCAGCTGCCTAACACTACAATGGCGAGAATTACAACAATGCAAAGCAGCCACAGACTGCACACAGCACAGCCAGTGATTTTCATATTGAGCGCTACGTAACGTTGCCAATAAGAAAACATAAACAGCCTACTTACATAGAGAAAACATAAACAGCCTATTTACAACGGAATTGAACGTGTCCGATAGACTGTTTTGACAAGATGAGAATAGGAGCTTTTGAAATACGGTGCTACATATGAATGCTGAAGGTAAGATGTGTAGCTCGGAAAAAACTAATGAAAATGTAGTGAATAGAATCGAGGAAAATATGTTCTCCTTGTTCCGCTCTGTTTATTTAACAGTCCGTTATCTGCTGTTTCCGTCCCTCGCTGTGTGTTCTTATAGACAGTCTTTTGCAACGTGTCTCACGAGCTAACAAGTATTCTTCTCTCTCTTCCTTTGGTTTTTCTGTCGCAGTCTACTTTATGATGAATGAGTATTCTTACACGGGAGACAGTGTTGTTGACCTGACCCACTTATGACGTATTTGTTCGCTTTCTGGTTCCACCTCCCTCTGCTATCTGAATTTGCCTGTGGCAACATGAGTGAGCTTCAATTTTTTTTTTCTATTTTATACTTACTATTCTGTGCAGTGACATTACATTTGCAAAGCATGGATGAAATTTTCAAAGAACTTGTACTAAAATTCTCTGTATTTTTACACTAAAGTGCGCACGTCGCGTTGGGTAGTTGCAGCCACTCCTCTTGGCGAAGGCTTTGTTCGTTTCGGCTACGACCGCTCCTGACGCACATCCCTCGGTATGATAGCATTCGGATTTCGCCTCGTGTTGCAGCTCTATCCGGCTCATTATGCACCCAAAAAGTGTTTATAACGATGTTTACTGCTGAAAAAACTCTTTAACGTATTCGCAAGATCTAAATTTCCCAGTGACGAGCTATTGGGCACTCTTTGTGAACAGTATTCAGAAGTAAACAAACGCTGACGTCTGATGTTTCCAACAGAATGACAACGCGGTGGTGGTCTTCATACGCCAAAACCGTCAGTTGTTTCAGTGTTATATCTGTTCTTAACATTACGTGATTCGTGTCTGTTGCGACCCAATATGTACACAGGGGGGCATCACTTAATTCCGTCTATAGAAGATTTTAAAACGATTATTGTTACATTTCATTTGTGAACTAATGAGGATAGTTTTTCTTGTCACTAAAATGATTTAACAAGAGTAAATAACTTACAGATGCAATGTTCTACGTTCCTTGCTGGAACAAGTATAAGGAACTGCATGAAATATGTGTGCATCTAAGAAAACAATAAGACGTCAAGGAAGCGACAAAAGAGGTTTACACTTATTAACATAAGAGGCAAAATCTTGTTTCCTGCACTCCTGTGACTAGGTTATCAAACAAAGTGCTTCAGCAGCGCTTTCAAGAAAGGAAGCTGTCATTTAAATGAATGTTTCTGAGTGAATTAAAGGGAAGTTACGCAGTACACATAATGTTGGTGGTAACGTTCCTGCTGCTGCTGCTGCTGCTGCTGATGATGATGATGATGATGACATTGGTGACGATCATGCAAATAACGATGATGATTATGACTTTGATGACTATAATAATGATGATCAAGGTGAGACGCTGACGAAAATGTCCATGACAACAAAGAGGATAATGACTACTGTAGGCTGCTCATGCTCCCAGGAAACCTAATGAAGTGAACTGTAAATAACTTGGTAGATGCGGTAGATGGCAATGATCTCTGCAGCACCGAGTGCTCATACATTCGTCTCCTTGAATGAGAAATATGCAGCTCCAGCACTGCAGCTTACTCCTTCCCGCCTTAAGAAACCCGATATGGTAACCCGGTAACACAAATCTCCTGGACCGACATTCCCGTATCACAAGAATCACAAGTGGTGGAAGTTAGGTGATCGTTAAAGGTAAGGCAGCATAAGAAAGAGACATTCGTTTCGAGTCCTAATATCGTCATACGTCACGGGAGATGATTAAAACCGATTCTGTGACAGTAATGTGACGTTACAAGTAGCTTCATTCAACCGCCTGCTTTATGTTAACTGACGACGAAGCGATTGATGAAACGAGAGAACTTTGTTGCGCTATCTGTGTCCTATAGATATAAAAAATGTGATGCAATAAATTGCGACGAAAATTCTTGCAGGGAAATTAAAGCCACTCACACGCACAAAGAATTGCCAGGATATGATATGTTATAACTGGATCGTGTGTCTCTTTGGAGGCGGAACTCTATACTCCGCGGAGCTATAAACTCCATTTGACAGAGCGTTTCGCGACGATAATTACAGAGCAAGAACACCGCTGGAGCAGTTGCTCCACAGAAATGACTAGTGTCATTTCTCTTCTCACTTCTTAGACCGGATTTGCCGGCTAACAGCCTAGGTACCACAACCAGCGGCGAAATACGTGAAACCTTCTTTCCCCTTCTTTACGTTTGACATTAAACTTTATTCTTTCGTTTTGTGATGTACCTCGGTTGGTGGTATGTGGAATAACCTACTCGCCGACCATTTCTCTGCCTCTTAACTCCATAGTTCCCAACTGTCATGTTACAAAAACTTCGTGAAATCTTATATATGCATTAGCAGTCGCCGATATTCGCAGGCAATTAGTAGCAGCAAGTGACGAATACCTCTACTTTTACAATTGATTTTCGTCGATGCTGATGTTCACATTACATAAAAATATTTAAGTCTCAGTTACAAATTGTTACAAATGATTACTAGTTTCGATCACTTAATGACCATCTTCAGATCTATAAACGAAAATGAAACATTCTAAGTATTTGTTTAAGGAGGTAACAGACTAACAATATTAAAAATTCGAAGTTCTTAAAATTATAGCTAATTAATTACGAGCTGTCAAAAGTCAAAAACTTTTGTAAAAGAACTTACTCGTAAGCTGTAAAATAAGAAGAATAGCAATATGCCAGAGGCTTCCATAGTTTTAAATCTCATCGTCTGACTTCCAGACCAATGATGATCGGCAGATGTGATGGGGTGGAGTGAGGGAAGATTGGAGGGGTTAGGCAACTGCATTCTTAAGAAACCATTGTTCAACTAGCGATGGCAGTTACAGCTGAAACAACCGGTTTTTGACTATACCGGCCTTTTTTTGTCTCCAGTTTCATCTGATTGTTACAAACACTCAAAATAACCCTTTTCTGAAATAACCGATTTTTTGTTCTTTTTCATTGTTGCTGTTTCCAGCAATAATCGTAGACTTCGATCAAAGATTCAAAACCTCTAATGAAGGAGGAGGAGATCTCGATCGATAAGAGGTTGAGGCTGTGTCAGGGAGTGGTCTCAGTGTCTCCAGTAAAGATGATGAAGATGAAGACTGGCAGGACGACGGTGAGAGCGAAAGGTCACGAGTTGGTGACTTTCCTGCATCGTCACTTTTGGATGGTATCAATTTTTCACCCTGAAGCAACCACAAAGTGAAGTATTCAGTTATTATCACGAGTTTATAGCACGTCGTTAAAATTCTAGTTACCATTCAGATTTACATCATCTTCCAAGGTATATTGTGCATGTTTTCGTCTTATATGATGTTGGAAGTATGTTGTGCCTTCTTCCGTTTTCAATCTTGTAAAACAAAAGGAACATTTGCTTCATTGCTATTGCATTTCGAAAAGTACTTTCAAACTAAGAATGACGCCGTTCTGCAATACAACCGATTTCCTAAGACGAACTACCATATAGACCAAGTGGGTGGGAGTAGGGCTTGCACACTGCACATTTGTTCGTACCGTCTAATAGGCAACACCACATGACAACCGGTACATTATTGTCTGAACAGTGCTGTATCGACTCTAGCCTCATGTGTTTGCTGCTTGTTTCCAACTGTTGGCGTTGTTATTAAAAGACCACTGATCGCTTTTCCCATTTTCTATAATAACCCAATATTTCAAAAAGCAGAGATTACTAGTTTGTAAAAAAAAGTTTTATTTAAAAAGCAAAAGTTTTAGCACAGACAAATTTATACGCCAGTTTTATGCCTACTTATTAGTACAAAATGAAAAATACCTGTTAGACGAAACAAATACCGAAAATACCGGTTGTTATTCATAGCCACAATAATGGTATCAGTTTTACCTGGTCGGTTTTTTTTCCATCCCTACCTTCAACCACAGTCTAATTATTACTGAACAGAACAATGACTATGAATTTATAAACAATCAATAAATGGCACTGAAAGAGTGCAACTCTGTATTGAGCTGCCAACATACTAACTAGTACGGAGTGTTTCAGGAGAAATAGTGAATAAGTTTCAGAAAGTCGTAGTACAGATTACTTCGAATAAAATGTTCCATATAACATGTGCACGTTGTTGGTTACAGAAATACGGCTGTTACAGTGTAACCAAATCAAACACACATACAAGGTACTGAGCAAAAGTAAATGATAAATTCAAAGTTGATTTTAATCAGTTACACCTGTGCCTTAACTCCATATTCTAACTGACTTGACAACACGTGTAGCCCTTCTGAAAAAGCTTGGTGTTCTTTCACGGTGGCAGCACTACCCCTAAATTGAGCGACCAGATCGTCTGTTTACGTTCTTCTTTGTCCACTTCACCTTTCAAATATTCCCACAGGCAAAACTCAAAGCAGTAAGATCCGTGGACCCTGGTGACTAAGAAACGTCAGCATTTCTGATGATCCATCTTCTGGGGAAAGTTAGGTTTAGATTATGTCTCACCTGACGACTAGAAAGTGTAGGTGCCAACTCACAAGTGAAGATCGTAACCATCCTTGTAGTCAAAGGAACACTTGAGACCTTAACTTTTCCTAACCTCTTCCGCAGCCTCGGAAGGTAGTTTATAAACAGCCTGTTCGATAGAACTAATGAAATCAACGACTGGCAAACTCTTAGGCGTCGGTGCGAAGTTCAAACCTTTCCCCAGCACAGACAAAGCTGCGTCGTCAAACGTTTTCTCCGTGAGATTGATCACAGTACGTCGAGAATTAGAATTAGACACTGAGCCAAGGAAACGTTCAAACTTCGCCGAATGATGCGCAGTTACAAATTGAAATTCCAAGACTGCGACCAAGAGGCACCGTCCACCCAATCCCAAGAAAATTCAGAAACCTTAGACGCCGTCATTAAATGAAGCTGAAATAATTCCTTTTAAACAAAATCCAATTGACGGCGAGTATAGTGGATCCTTTCACGAACAAGAGCTAAACCAGTACGTTGCTTGTTGTAATTGGCGGCAGGAGAATTAATATAATGCACAACTTTAGGAAACGTTGGAACCACACTATGATTTCGACACTTCAATAAAAGCGATAATGCACATTCCAACCTTACTCTACTGCTGCGAAGTTTATCCAATGATACATTTCCTCCCCGTTGAGGTAAACAATGTGAGACCTTAACTTTTCCCGTCGGATCGAATGTTCAAATAACTTACGGGTTTGCTGCCGGATGACATCGTCGAACACCGCCCATATTTCGACAGGAGCACATCCTGCCATTCTCAAGGCACAAATGCAAGGAAGAAAAAATGTGCAAGCCAATTTAATACATCGGTTTACAGAGGAGAAACAAGGAAGACGCCACACACAGAATAAGTGTCAACACAACCAAAGATAACCAACATCAGAAACATCGATAGTTACTATTAATCAACAGGTGAGGTAGCACTAGTTCTGTCCCTCTGTTTTTTGATGAGAGACAGAGCCGGATTCCAAGCAGCATTTAAACAAAATCCCCCGTCTCTGTTAATAAAGTTGTTTGATAGTCTGATTTCAACAGCTTCCTTAATAACACTATCCCAATAGCTGGACGTGCAAGCCAGAATCTCCGTGTTATTGTATTCCATAGGATGACCAGTGTCAAGGCAATGTTACGCAATAGCTGATTTGCTCGGCTGTTGTAAGCGTGTGTGACGCTGATGTTCAATACACCGGTCTTCCACAGTCCTGATTGACCAATATATGACATGCCACAGCTGCAAGGAATACGATTGACCCCAGCCTTACGCAAACCAAGATCATCTTTTACGGACGCCAACAGTGCCTTAATCTTAGAATGTGGACGGAAAACACATTTCACATCATATTTCCGCAAAATACGGCCAATCCTTTTGAAAATGCTTCCTGCGTAAGGCAAAAAGGCCGTAAACTTAGGTGCCACTTCGTTGCTATCGTCACTCACCCGTTGCACAGAAGGCTGATGGCGCAACGCACGTTTGATCTGCCTCTGACTATAATCATTCTGACTAAAGGTGACTTCGAGATGTGCTAGCTCAGCTGCCAAACTATCAGGGTCTGAGACAACGTGCGCCCTGTGAACCAAGGTGCAAAGTACTCCTTCACGCTGAGCTGGATGGTGACAACTATCAGCTCGCAGATACAAGTCAGTGTGGGTGGGCTTCCTATAAACAGAATATCCCAACGTACCATCAGTCAAATGAGTTAATGTGTTAAATATATGACATTAAGCAGGAAAACGCGGAAAAGTTTAAGAAAGTTTTGAAATTACGCTTTACGTTTGTTGGAAAACGCTAAGTTCTTTTTTTTATCAAACACTCGAAGAATATACTCTCCATAATTTGAGCTCCATTTTAAACACAAACTAGTTTTTCACACAAGTTTATGACGTCGTATCAACGGAACATACAAAGATACAATCTCGTAAGTACATACACTGGCATACGTTGATACTCTCTGCAAACTGTGTTGCGAATATAGTTTGTAATTAAAAAAGTAATAAATTAAATCGTCATTCCTGACGCTGTTTTTTTTTCTATATCAACAGTAAAAATGTAATAAGTGATAATATTTTTCTCTACATCATTTTGTGGAGAGATATCAGTGAGAAAATGTTTCGAAAAAGTTTGAAATTATTTTTAAAGTCTGTTTGAAGGGTGTAAGTGCTCTCATTCTCAAATATTGTATGTCGCTTTCTGTAAATATGCTTCAAGACAAACACCGTCTCTGATGATCTCGGTGTCGGCACGACGTTAAACACTAATCTTCCTGCAGTTCTTCCTTCAAGACAAATTCACAGTTGCTAACTGTAATACACCTTTAACATAGCATTATACCTCTTAATGAGTAGGTTATGACAGCTTTTGAATTCGCCAATAATTACGCAAAATATTGAAAATCAAATCTATCCTGCAACTGATTCCAGCATCTGGGATAGTCGCTTAGTTATATAGACTTCAAGATAAAATAAATAAATAAATAAATAAAACCTCACGACGAATGGATTACCCAAATGTGACGTAAATCAGTAGATTGACATGTACAGACAAACAAAGTATTATAATTTCAGAAAAATTCAAGGATTCATTCAAGAGAATACTTTCTCAAATTGAGCAAGTCAACAACTCGTTTGTGCGCCTCTGACCCTTGTGGAAGCAGTTATTCGTCTTGGCACTAACTGACAGAGTTGTTACATGCCCTCCTAAGATACATCGTGCCAAATTCTGTCGAATTGAAGCGTTCGATCATCAAAATCCTGAGCTGTTTGAAGGGTCCTGCCTATAATGATGCTCCAAACTTTCTCAATGGGGAAGAGATTCGGTTTCCTACATGACCAAGGTAGGGTTTGGGAAGCACGAAGACAAGCAGTATAAATTCTCGCTGGGTCGGGCGAAATGCAGCTGAAATGTAACCCGGGATGGCTTGCCATGTAGGGCAACAAAACGAGGCGTCGACGTACCGCGGGTGACAACTAAAGAGGTCCTGCTACGGAAGGAAATGGGAACCAAGGCCATCATTCTTGGTCGTTAGACCGTATGGCGGGAGACAGCCAGCCAGTTTCAGACAAGTCTTCGCTGGTCTTCGATGCTGTGTTCGAAGCGGGGTTCGTCACTGAAGAGTATTCTACTCAAATCAATGAGATTCCACTCCGAAGACATGCCTGGAGACGCCCTGGAGAGCGGTAGGGCACCAGCCTGACTTGGGCCCGCCATGCGCCTCAACAAGCAGGTGTGATGGTCTGGGATACAGTTTCTTTTCGTAGCAGGACGCTTGTGCTCGTTATCGACGGCACACTCACAGCACGGCAGTACGTCGACAATATTACTCGCCTGTTTCGTTGCCCTTCATGGCAAGCGATCCTGAGCTTACATTTCAGCAAGATAATACTCGCCTGTACACGGCGATAATTTCTACTGCTTCTCTTTGTGCTTCCCAAAACATACTTTGGCCAGCAAGGTTGACAGAGCTCATGCCAGGTGAGATTGTTTGGGGCATTATAGGCAGACCATCTGGCAATGTTGACGATATGACGCACCAATTGGACAGTATCTGGCACGATATTCTTCAGGAGGACGTCCAACAACTGTAATTAAACAATGCCAAGCTGAATAACTGCTTGCATAAGGGCGAATGGCGGATCAACACGCTATTGATTTGTTCAGTTTGTGAAGCTCTTTCTCTTGAACAAATCATCTAATTTTCCTGAAATTTAATCATTTGTTTGTCTGCATATGTACATGACACCTATCTATTTTCGTCTCATTCATATAATTCCTTCATTGTGTGCCATTTGTATAAGCAAATGACCCTATCTTTTGAAGAACACTTCCTACGATCCCTCGGCAACCATTGTACAATGGCGGGTATGGGACTACACTCCTGGCCTGTAATCCCGAACCAAGGGTAGTGGTGCAGTGGTTAATACACTGGACTCCCAATTGTGAGAAAGACGGTTCAAAACCGCGACCAGATATTCTGGTTTCGTGTTTCCGTGATTTCCCTAAATCGCTTGATGCAAATTCCAGGAAGGTTCCTTTGAAAGGACAGAGTCGATATCCTTCCCTATCCTTCCTTAATCCGAGCTTGTGCTCTGACTCTAATGACATCGATGTCAGTGGGACATTGAGCACTAATCTTCATGTTCCCTCTGTAATCCCAGTTTCAGTTCCAGATAGCGGTGACGATCAGTTTGGCTTTAGGAAAAGCAAAGGGACGAGAGAGGCAATTCTGACGTTACGGCTAATAATGGAAGCAAGGCTAAAGAAAAATCAAGACACTTTCATAGGATTTGTCGACCTGGAAAAAGCGTTCGACAATATAAAATGGTGCAAGCTGTTCGAGATTCTGAAAAAAGTAGGGGTAAGCTATAGGGAGAGACGGGTCATATACAATATGTACAACAGCCCAGAGGAAATAATAAGAGTGGACGCTCAAGAACGAAGTGCTCGTATTAAGAAGGGTGTAAGACAAGGCTGTAGCCTTTCGCCCCTACTCTTCAATCTGTACATCGAGGAAGCAATGATGGAAATAAAAGAAAGGTCCAGGAGTGGAATTAAAATACAAGGTGAAAGGATATCAATGATACGATTCGCTGATGACATTGCTATCCTGAGTGAAAGTGAAGAAGAATTAAATGATCTGCTGAACGGAATGAACAGTCTAATGAGTACACAGTATGGTTTGTGAGTAAATCGGAGAAAGACGAAGGTAATCAGAAGTAGTAGAAATGAGAACAGCGAGAAACTTAACATCAGGATTGATGGTCACGAAGTCAATGAAGTTAAGGGATTCTGCTACCTAGGCAGTAAAATAACCAATGACGGACGGAGCAAGGAGGACATCAAAAGCGACTCGCTATGCCACAAAAGGCATTTCTGGCCAAGAGGAGTCTACTAATACCAAATACCGGCCTTAATTTGAGGAAGAAATTTCTGAGGATGTACGTCTGGAGTGCAGCATTGTATGGTAGTGAAACATGGACTGTGAGAAAACCGGAACAGAAGAGAATCGAAGCATTTGAGATGTGGTGCTATAGACGAATGTTGAAGATTAGGTGGACTGGTAAGGTAAGGAATGAGGAGGTTCTACGCAGAATCGGAGAGGAAAGGAATATGTGGAAAACACTGATAAGGAGTAGAGACAGGATGTTAGGACATCTGCTAAGACATGAGGAAATGACTTCCATGGTACTAGAGGGAGCTATAGAGGGCAAAAACTGTAGAGGAAGACAGAGATTGGAATACGTCAAGCAAATAATTGAGGACGTAGGTTTCAAGTGCTACTCTGAGATGAAGAGGTTAGCACAGGAAAGGAATTCGTGGCGGGCCGCATCAAACCAGTCAGTAGACTGATGACCATGACCAAAAAAAAAGCGGTGGGGACTACTCCTCGTTCAGTCCCTGCAAAATGGCTCCTGGCCTAGGTTCACTCCGTCTATCCAGTGAGTACCACGGATCTTTCCTGGGGGTAAAAGGTGGCCTAGAAGACGTGTCTGCTACCCACCCCTAAAAGGGCGGCAGAAAGAAAATGCAGGACTCAGCACACAGCCAGGCCAATAGCCCATTCAAGAGTTTGCGACACTTACTTTACCTTTTTTAGCTTTACGTAGCCCTTGATTACTATTGTGGAACTGGAGTAGGTATGGACTGTGATGAACGGCTGTCGTACACAGTGAGGAGGATAATGGATGGCCGCTAGGTGGCAGCACGTGTCGCGGTTCTGGGGTCGGCCGCTCCTGGCGTGTGCGACGGGCGTTCGTTTTAATGCGACCGCGTCTTTACGAGGAGCGACGCCGCCAACAAAGGCAGCGCTCGGCGTCGCGTCGCCTGGACGTTTACGACGCGCTAAACAGCTCGCGTCCCCATCCACCCCCAAACCCCACCGCACTCACTTGTCACAGCGCAGCCCACGGCATACGTTTTGCACGCCGCGGTTTGTGTCCTGTCGGCCGCTGTGCGGACGGTTGATCGGGCGTAACGTCGTATCTTGAGGAACAAAGCGACACGCAGAAGAGTTGCCTTGTCACAGGTGGGCGAATGTCCGCTCAGGTCTGACAGGATCCCTGAGGTCACGCAGAATGGTGCACAGAATTCTCATGAGGGTCAGCGAGGCCTGGTTTCATACTTTACAGGATTTTATAGCAGCAGATAGAAAACCGAGGGTGTAGGACAGAGGCGTACGAAGGAGGATCCATGTACTCTGAGGAGCTGCAACATGGCAACGTTCTCATTTTGCGAAATTAGATGTCTCACATTAAGATCGCAGCAAGACTGCCAATGTTAGACGCAGAGGAGACAGCGAGTGGGTGTGAAGAGTACATTAAAGGCCTTTCTGAGAACGAGAAACTAATGACGTGAAATAAGTAAAAAGGGAAGTCGATACACACGCAAAATGTGGTCATGCTGGCATTCATTGAGGTCAGGGATAGAAGAATTATACATTACCGTGGGCTCCCACGTGATAGTCTGTAGGGGGAAAGAGGGGGTAACTGCAGGTATGGATTACTTTTAATATTTTAGAAGCCGAATGGCGACTTGTAAATACCTATAAAAATTAGAGTTCAGACCCTGTTAAAAACCTGCATAATACCGACTTTTAAATAATTTTCTTGAAATAAAAACACATGATGACACTACATTTCTACAATTTTTTATTTCTCTTGCAGCCGGCCGGAGTGGCCGAGCGATTCTAGGTGCTACAGTCTGGAGCCGCGGGACCGCTACGGTTGCAGGTTCGAATCCTGCCTCGGGCATGGATGTATGTGATGTCCTTAGGTTAGTTAGGTTTAAATAGTTCTAAGTTCTAGGGGATTGATGACCTCAGAAGTTAAGTCCCATAGTGCTCACAGCCATTTTTTTCTCTTGCAGCTAGAGTGGTGGTGCGGAGGGGCGGGTGGAGGGGGGAAAGGTCGCGGCTCCTCCCTTGGCCCCGAGTATGGACGCTGTTGATCACAAAGAAATAGTTTCGAACTAAGGAACAGGCGCTCGGCTGATGGCTGAAAATCAAACACTTCACACAAACGAAACACCATTAAAATTTGGAGAGAACGAATGCGTTGAATGCATTGCAAAGATAATGAGAACATGGGAACTCTTTGCAAGTGATCTACTTCATCATTACAAAAATTACCACAAAGCGCCTGATTTAACGGTCATTCTCTCAAAACGAAGCACGATCCACGGAACTCCGACAAAGCGAGCAAGTTTACCACAAAAAATTTAGAATAACAGAATCTCGGGAACGCTGAACATTATCACAGCGAGGAAATTTTGAAAATTTGTGGTAAGTTCCTATGAGACTAAACTGCTGCGGTCATCGGACCGTAGGGTTACACATTACTTAATCTAACTTACGCTAAGGACAACACACACACCCATGCCCGAGAGAGGATTCGATCATCCGACGGTTGGAGCCGCTTGAACGGTGGCAAGGCGAAGACCGGGCAGCTATCCCGCGTATCATACCGAGAGACTGCTATAATGATAAAGAGGCGCAAATCAGCAAAGAGCATCTGCATCTTACCAGCTGTGAACAAACAATGTTGAACCTTTGTTCTGGAGCGGGCGTCTAGTTCGCAAGAGTGGAGGGGAGAATGGGGCCTACTGTCTAATTCTGTACCTGCCTCAGCGGAACAGTGTATCCGCCCTGTGTGACTGACCACTGTCTCTGCCTCCTCCTGAAGCGCTTGAAAAGTGAGATTGCCGCTATGAGCCTTCGATTCCATGAAACCCTCTAAATACATTGGAGCATGTTTCAAACCACTCTTGACCTCTCAGTCACACTTGCCCACACACGTAGAGGAAGTTGAAGGAGGGAAAGGGACTGCATGAAAGAGGAAAAAATAAATAAACACACACGCTGTGTCCTTTGGACACATAGCCTCTGATAAAGGCTGTGTGTCCAATGATGCAGCTTAATTGAGGACGAAGTTTTTGTGGCAAAGAAGTTATAAACTCGCGTAAAACAGGCCTAGGTGAAACGAAGTTAATTGTTGGATGTTTTCATTGGCCACCCTCTTCCGCTGTGACAGTTCTAGAGTCATTCAAAAGAAAGGCTAGGATCAGTAGGTACCACGCAAATACCCACATCATGCAATACTACTTGGAGGCAACTTTAAACCAGACAGTCATGCGAATTACTTTTGAACATAATTTTGTGAAAACTGTCTTGAGCAGACACTTCGGCAGCCTACGCGCAAAGGATATGTCAGACTTTGTGGCTACAAATAGACCGAACATTATCGACAGCGTCAGTATGTTCACGGGGATTAGTGATCATGATGTCGTTACAGCAACTGTGGTTACGAAGGTCAATAAATCCTTCAAGCAGGCTAAGGGAACGTTTCTTCTAGAAAGAGCAGATAAACAGTTGTTAGCATCTCAGTTACACAGTGAACTGACGTCAGATAATTCCATTAAGATGGTTGTAGTGGAATTATGGGTGAAGTTTAAGCAGATTGTCAATCAGGGTCTCTGGAATTACGTGCCCAGTAAGTGAATCAAGGACGGAACAGACGCATAATGGTATAATAACGAAATTCGGAAAATGCAGAGCAAGCAGAGGGTGTTGCCCTCTCGGTTCAAAAAGGAACGAGCAAATGACGACAAGAAAATGTCAATAGAGATTCGTGCGCATGTGAAAACATCTTTGCGTGAAGCATACACTTACTGCCATCAACATATCCTTGCAAACATCTGGCAGAGAGCCTGAGAGAATTCTGGTCCTACGCGAAATCGCTAAATGAGGCTAAGGTTTCCATCTAATCACCCGATGATCAGTCTAGTGTGGTAATTTAAGGTAGTAAAACGAAAAACAAAGTTTTAAATTTCACGTTTGAGAAATTCACCCAGGGTTATCGCACAAAATAACGTTGTTTGACCATCAAACGCATTCCTGTAAGAAGCATCCCTGCTGGAGAGAAACAACTTATAACACTACAACACCATTTGCGTAGCTTTTGTAATCAAATACCAAATTTGGTTTATTACGTACTATGCCCCAACAGAACAAATAGTCCTGTCACGGAAAAGCCACGTATAACGCCTCCGTCCGCTACTGCTATACCATAACCTCGAAGCTGGAGGCAGTTTGTAAAATAGAACTATTTTATTACAGTAATTATGGTATAAAGCAACAGAGCAGTGTTAACCTCTGAGAGGAATTTTGCTATGTTGACCGTGTTGTACCTAACGGGGGTGGTTTATCGGAAATAAAAGTTAGGATTACGTAAATATTCGAACAGCAACAAACAATATTTTTGCCTGTCTACACTGTTTAAAGGATAAAAAAACGGTCGCCAGCCTAATTAGGCAAGAAAATGATTAATTCTTGTTTAAGAAAATAGGTATGAATAACTTCAACGGACAAACACAACCTATATTTTGCCACATGCAAGTGCAATGAACTCTGACACCTGCGTATGTTCATGTTTAAGATTGGAAGCTGACAGAGCAGGGCAGACTATTTGCATAAATATAACAGATAACGGAACACACTACTACTTTCAGGGCTTATTCAAACCGAATAAGTTTTATAACATTACTATTAATATTTACTGCAGTATCATAAATTGGACATAGGTTAAGTATTATTTTCCAAACACTTTCCTAACTGACATAAATTTATAAATTTAGTTCACTGCAAAATTATGAAATGGTCACAGTTTAAACATCTTTCAACTAAATACTATTCTATTTAGAATGAAAGTTAAATGGAATTCACTAACAGGTTACTTCTCACTGTCTTTTGAATAAAGAAATTATTGTTTTCATAAATAGTGGTAAAGGATGACCTGTGGATCTTATTACACTATTAATATGCTCTTTCTATACCCAAAAAAAAAACAAGTGCTTAGCAAGTATGAGTATATAACTTTCCAGAAGTGCAATTCACGACTATAACTACAGTGAGACACAAAACTAACATATTTGTAAGATACTGTCTCACCTTTTGAAATTTACTACAGGCAGCAATGTGATCATTTTCTAAGCAAAACTTTATAAGCCTTAGTCTTAAGAACTTTTAATATTGAAGTTGGCAACAACATATTAATAAGGAGTTTTAATAGAAAAATTATTTTCTGCAAGCATCAATTACTTTGACTCACTCTCTTGCCACATTAACTTTAACTTTCATTTTACTATGTTCAAAAGGCATTAATTAGCAAAACACTGGGTTTTAATGTTCTTTCAGTAAGGATACTCGGTAATCACTTTAGTTCAAACGGAGAGGAACCTGAGAGGTGTTATGATAAGGAAAAAAAATCAAGGTAGGCACATAAATTCAGTTATAAATTACCTTTTATTTGAGCACACTAACACATCCAATAATCTGATCCTTCACTGTACATTATTATAGTATTCCGTTACAGTGATTGCGCAGTGTGGTGGCGATTGCATGTTGGTAGGCGGATTTGCAGGCGGAATTGCTGGACTTTTTGGTGGCGATACCAATTCCAGAATCGTTCCAGCTATTTATCCATCCATCCGAGGCATTCGAAAAAGCCTCTCTCGGAACCAGCACAATATACAACTTTTACATGGCAGAGCACAGTTTGGTAGCTGGTCCCCGACTGACTCTTGTTTCCACCTTTCTACCTAGGTCAATCGCAATTTGCACGCACTACACAGTTCCGTTCCCGAGGGAAACCACACTACCTTTTCCATACAGACTAACTAAGAATCCTAAGTGAAGGTCAGCAGTTTACATAACAGCAAACAAACATTTTAAATAAAACAGAACATTTGCGTATATTGATAGTTGTACAAAAAATTATTTAAATAAAATTATTCATCCTCAAAGATAACCAAAGAGATTATGTAAGAAAGACAAAACATATCATTACAGAGATTATATTTCATTACAGTATCGAATTAATTGTACACTAATTACAGAAGCTCAACGATGAGATGTTGAACAAAATAGAAAGTTAAGTAAATCAACAAAAAGGTATGTAATGTCTAGCTATGGTGTTACAAACTTAAAGAGTTGAAAACAAGTAAGTCGCCAGTTTGGTTCCACAGAGAGTACTTTTGGTCCCTTACATGTTGTTGTGGATTTCAGTCCTGAGACTGGTTTGCTGCAGCTCTCCATGCTACTCTATCCTGTGCAAGCTTCTTCATCTCCCAGTACCTACTGCAGCCTACATCCTTCTGAATCTGCTTAGTGTATTCATCTCTTGGCCTCCCTCTACGATTTTTACCCTCCACACTGCCCTCCAATACTAAATTGGTGATCCCTCGATGTCTCAGAACATGTCCTACCAACCGATCCCTTCTTCTAGTCAAGTTGTGCCACAAGCTCCTCTTCTCCCCAATTCTATTCAATATCTCTTCATTAGTTATGTGATCTACCCATCTAATCTTCAGCATTCTTCTGTAGCACCACATTTCGAAAGCTTCTATTCTCTTCTTGTCTAAACTATTTATCGCCCACGTTACACTTCCATACATGGCTACACTCCATACAAATACTTTCAGAAAGTATTCAGATTGAATAACATCGGGTATAGGCTACAACCCTGTCTCACTCCCTTCCCAACCACTGCTTCCCTTTCATACCCCTCGACTCTTATAACTGCCATCTGGTTTCTGTACAAATTGTAAATAGCCTTTCGCTCCCTGTATTTTACCCCTGCCACTTTCAGAATTTGAAAGAGAGAATTCCAGCCAACATTGTCAAAAGCTTTCTCTAAGTCTACAAATGCTAGAAACGTAGGTTTGCCTTTCCTTAATCTAGCTTCAGTATCATCAACAAACAACGCCAAACTGCTGGGTACCCTCTCCACCAGACCATTATGCATATAGAAAATAATAGCGCTCCTATCACACTTCCCTAGGGCATTCCTATTGAAACTCTTGTCTTTGATGAACATTTGTCATGGAGGGCAACATACTGAGTTCTATTACTTGTGAGGTAACGGGCGAGTTGTGGCGCCCTGGAATTTAGTGGTCAATGTGAAGGGTATTACAATTGTAATTGTATGTGTCAGCAAGGAAGTTGTAAACTTACGCATTTGCAGACATGTTAATCAGCCACCTAGAGGTGCTACGAGGTAAGGTGAATTTGTTGTATGGCTGAACGCTTGCAAGTCCAGGACTCAGGGCGCACCACAACCAAACCAGCTAAGTAGCTGGCAGTGGACAAGTCCAACTACAAAGGCATCAGTGTGGCCGTCAGACGTATGTAAATTCCATTACAGGTAATATGGATATTGGTCGATCACTTATGGGGGCTAGCTATGCTACAAAAATGAGGGACTTCGAAAAATGGTTCAAATGGCTCAAAGCACTATGGGACTTAACACCTGAGGTCATCACTCCCCTAGACTTAGAACTACTTAAACCTAACTAGCCTAAGGACATCACACGCATTCATGCCCGAGGCAGGATGCGAACCTTCGACCATAGTAACAGCGCGGTTCCGGACTGAAGCGCCTAGAACCGCTCGGCCACAGCGGCCAGCAGGGACTTCGAGACAAGTTGGAAGATGGCTTCTTACAGCTCTTTTAAATTCGACAATAAATCACAGTTACCTAATAAAGCAAATTTGAATACACAGACAATATCAGAAAAAATGAGGCACACCCAATGACATAAAAACATTTACAGTTTCTTTAAAAGAACAAAAGATAATATTTTACAATGTCTAAATATTTTCACAATGAACTTCTGAAGTAGCAGCTTTTAAATGCTCCACCTGATTTCAACAAACGATATCACAGATGATAGCATTGCATTTTATCTATCATCCCAGAAAGCCACTCAACTGTATCTATTTTATTTTTTGGCAAATGACGTCTTATATATCTTTTCATTACTCAAATCTTTGTCAAAACATCGTATGCTTCACAATAACATAGTAAAAGAATGCAGTGTGAGTACCTCATATCTGGACGTACTTGTATATTTACTTAATGAAAATTTTACTTTTTTGTCAGTAGCTTTGGCTGAATATTGATAACAATTTCTAATACAAATAATGGTAATTTAAGAAGCTGCCAACTTCTTGTATTAGTTGATATCACTATTGAAAAGAGTGCCAAAAGATGCTTCTGTCAAGTAGGCATAAATAATTGTTGAAACAATATTTAGCGACGGTCTGATGTCATTTAGTATGAGCGCACTTGTACAGAAAATACCGTCTTATTTATTTATAAATAAATCTCGATTTATAATTATTTTGATTGGTTTCAGTGGGATCGAATGTTTATAACATTTGTTTTATTTACATTTTGTAGCAGTATATTAATTATGCCCAGAATGTGGTCGAGTCTGATCAAACCATGTAAAACTTAAGATCGATGTATTTTTGGTGCAAATGACCTTCACACAATGGAAAAGCAGGCACTGGTGGAACACCACTTAGTCAAGTGTAGAGAGACACTTTATTAAAGTGAAGAGCTCAGGGGAGCGAATAGATGAGCGATTCAAGGCACTTTACATTGCGACCTTGAACAGGATACTTTTATGGAAGTTCTGGAAGAAGACGGACTTGTCTATGGTAATAGGCGTTATTCGATCGCGTAGGTGATCGGTACTGGGCAGTGAATGGCCGCTACCATACTTTAGCTTCTGGAGGCACTTTATATTGCTAGACATATGAGTGTACTGAAGTACAGGACTCGTTATTTTCAGCTTGCATTACAGAACAGATAATAGAAAGAGTATGAGTCACTTTTTTTCGTATCACCCATATTAATTTGTGAATCATAATGTTGCACTCTGAACTATTTTGAGCTGGTGAATTCTTCATGTACTTTGATCGTGAACTGGACTTAGTTTTTTTGCGCGTCTTGGATGATTATTTAGTTTGAATATCTTTCTGTCATTGTCATACCGCTTCCAACGTAACTTTACTGCATTTTATAACATTCTTTACTGTTTGTGTTTTAAGTAGATATTGTAGGACCACTTCCATTTATTTGAGATATTCCCTCATGAATAAACAATATTCAGTATAATTCTCTGTCATTTACATCAATTACAGACGTTAGCATAGAATTCTTTTATTAAATTATACATTTGTCTTTTAATTTATATTTCTGTGGATTTTGTTAATTAGGAATTCTAGCCAATTCATAGACTATTTGACTGCAGGATCACAGATACAGATTATCTACAAAGGGTTAGCTGCAGTGCATGAAAGCAGACATGCACGGATAGACCCTATGACTACGTCCAACTTTTTCGCGTAAATAGTGCACAGTCCAAGTACCTAAGGTGCAAGTAACATCAGGTATAAACGCAACTGGTTAGCTCGTATAAGATGCAGTTTAGAAGAGCAACTACACAGCAGAAAATCGTTAGCTAGCGTCAAACCAGCAAGAGAAATATGGGGAAAGATCGGCAAGGAAGCAGTCCAAATCAGTTTGGAGAAATACATCATATAAAGTAGAATTACTTAGTCAGAATGGGCGTTCTAATGGAAGATTTGCGTGCAATGTTGTGGCAGATTCTTGTAGACGAATATTATCTTTTGTATGTGGGCATAACGCATGATTTTGCTGGAAGTCTTCATCAGATTGTGATATATGACTACCTACTATGAAATCGCGATTTCTGCATGAAGGAGACTGTCAGGAAAACAAAACTGGGATTGTTGAAAACAGTAGGATAGTTCGGACTAACTGTTTAACGTGGTTTAGTTGCAACTATAGAGTAAAATAACAGGCTGAAAATACCGCTGCAGTTGTAAGGTTCTTTTATTTAGATCACGTCCGATTTCAGACTCTTATACGCCCATCTTCAGGTGTCATAATTTGGTGCCGTGACTCCGAGCGACGCAGTGGACGAGTACAAGATGTGGTGTGCTACCAGCGAGCGCACTCCGTGCGGTCGTGTTCTAGATAAAAGAACCTTACAATTGCAGCGGTATTTTCAACCTCAGGTACAATATTCAGTTGCGGCTGTTCCTCCGACGAATTGTTTGTATAGACTCAAGATATGTATAACATTTCATACTGTCAGGAAAACAACAATGGGATTGTTGAAAACAGTAGGATAGTTCGGACTAACTGTTTAACGTGGTTTAGTTGCAACTATAGAGTAAAATAACAGGCTGAAAATACCGCTGCAGTTGTAAGGTTCTTTTATTTAGATCACGTCCGGTTTCGGACTCTTATACGCCCATCTTCAGGTGTCATAACTTGGTGCTGTGACTCCGAGCACCGCAGTGGACGAGTACAAGACGCGGTGTGCTACTAGCGAGCGCACTCCTTGCGGTCGTGTTCTAGATAAAAGAACCTTACAATAGCTGCGGTATTTTCAGCCTCAGGTGTGAATATTCGGTTGCGGCTGTTCCTCCGACGAATTGTTTGTATAGACTCAAGATATGTATAACATTTCATACTGTGTCCACACACGTGACTTCGAGAAACTTTTACGTCCTCTTTGGCTAAAGAACAAGAAGTTACTGGGCTGGAGGCTACAATATAATCATAGCTACAGAATGAATCATGTGCTTGAGCCTGTTTAAGACTGTTTAAGTGTATTAAACACCAACAAACAGTATTTCCAATGTGCTCTAGTCTACTCTGCTCCGATTGCTCCCACGTGGCGTCAGTTAACAAATAACTTACAGAACAGCTGTTGTGTCGTGCTTAATAACATTCTAAAGTTAGTCTACTGGACAATGAGAATACACAGATATTGGTTGGCATACAAGTAAGTCTTGTCAACACTCAAGACTGGGAAAAGGTTATCAACTATATTCGGTCTGCATGTAGTTTTAATTATCTATTTGTAAACTACATGGGTATTCTTAACACCAACTCCAAAAAAGATGATATTAGTGTTATACAGAAGAGTTATATTATAGCAGGAGGAACATGTTTGAAGGATCCAGGAAAAGAATGAACTAAGTCCACTTTTCCATTTTTTGAGTTTCCACCAGTATTTAAAAAAACAGACCCAATATTTCTGTTGTAAGTAGGCAAAAACAGTCTCAGTTATACCGTAAATGAGGTTTGAAAAATGTAGTACAGGGAAAAAAAGAGCTCAGTCCATATGAAACAAGAAAGTAAAAGGCTTAGTCCATTAAGTGCTGGTCTTTAATCAATGATATATGTAGGTTGCAGTTCAGATAAACAGTTGTTGTCAAACATTGTTGTAAGTAAAGTGCATTAATGGTACCTTATGCTGTTCTGTGCAGGTCGTTGTATCATCATCATCATAAACTAAAGGCTATGCCTTGTCGATTTAGCCACGTCCCTCTCTCCATTGTCATCCTCTTCAATTCTTCATAAGATTTTATCCCCATATCTTCTTCAATCCTTCATACGATTTTATTCCCATATCTTCTTTGATGTTATGGGGATAAAATCTTATGAAGAATTGAAGAGGACGACAATGGAGAGAGGGACGTGGCTAAATCGACAAGACATAGCTTTAGTTTATGATGATAATACAGCGACCTGCACGTTGTATAGTGCACTAAAGCGTCTGCAGTTTTGCGAAAATACAGATGTAGAACATGAGCCATTAAGTAATGCCTGTAGTGAAAGTGTGGGAGGAGGTCAGCAGCTAAGAAGAAAAGAAAAAAAGGCATGGCCGCTTATCTGAGATACACAAAAAGATTAGTTTAATGTCTCATGAGATGGGAGAAAACTGCCATTGTAGCCTATAATGCTTCAACAACGAGGTTGGAGGGACAAGATAAAGTATTTTAAGAGAATTCATCTTGATGGAATCCGTAGATTTGCAGAATTATTATCTATGTGGTCTCATTACTGTACTTCCAATACAGTGCAGAAGGCTTAGGAAAGACAAAAATGAAGCAATATATAACAATGCAACCTACAAGTACGGAGAAAGAGAAGAAATATGAAATGGTGTGAAAGAATTAATAGTTTGTCGTAAGGTTTTTATAGCAACGCATGGCATTGAAAAAGTAAGGTTCAATATTTACTGTCTAGGAGTCTTCGAAGTACTGGGAATGACCCTATTGATAAGAGAGGGAGTCACAGGAACAGGCTCTGGAAATTAATGATGGAACAGTAAATACCATTAAGCAATGTATTGCCACCTTCACAAGTGGAAATAGTAATTGTGGGTTAATAGATATAAGTAAAGTATACCTCTCTGAGGAACTAGGTATAAGTAAAATGTTCAGTTTATTCAAAGGGGCTTGCCCAACAGTTAAGGCATCTTATGAAACGTAGACACGTATTTAATACGAATTCCATATTTCCTTTGCATATCCTATCACAGATACATGTAATACCTGTAACGAATATATAACCAAAGTAAAATGCCTGGAACTGTAAAAACAAAAGTGTACTGAAGTAGTAGAAATAAAAAATATTGAGTTTAAATTGAAGAATTTGAAAACTTTATCGATTATCACAAATTGCAAGCCAACACATTTTATGAGAGCGAGAAAATATCTAGGAAGGACAGTCGAAAGGCGATGTAAAAGAAAGCCATATGTGTGAATTTTGAAAAGAATCTGCCTCTGTATCGCCGAAAAAGGTAATGATGAAGTATGCTCCATGATTTATACATTTTGTTACGATTACTTTGACAAGGCAGAGAAATATCTGTACATATTTTGTGGTTCATGTTCTGGTCAAAATACGAACTACACACTTATTCGATTGTTGCACAATTTAGTTACACTAGAGAAGAAATTTGACTCTGTGAATCTAAGGATTCCAATAAGAGAACATTCTTATTTGGAAAGTGATGAAAACATGGAAGTTATAAACAAGACAGCTCGTACAGAAGTTCCCATAAATTGATAGAGGCATTCATACCAGTTCAGTCAAATTCTTCACCATTTAACGTTGTTGAAGCTACATATGGAACTTTTCACCAATGGGCAACATTCCTGAAGCACTTGTACAAGAAGAAGTGTCCTTTTCCTAAATGTCCAGCTACAGATCTCGTCATAGACAGAACTCGCTCAAAGCTTTAAAAATTCAGGACGACTTATAATGGAGCATTTAAGACTGCTGCTCTGAAATCGGCTCATTCAGCTGAAGAATCCAATGGACTAGAGTTTCATTTACCTGAGTTTTCTTATACTGGTAAGACAGTAAGATTATCTCCAAACCTTGTTGATATTTTTCACTATGATATAGTTTCAGAATATAAAATATTCTACTTTATATTTACGAAGCATCTACTCATCCCTCATGTGAAGCATTTGGATCTGCAGTGTTTGAAAAATTTTGTGGGACAGAAGAACAAGAATATTATGACAGTCTTTCTGTTTCTTGAAATTTTCACAATCAGAACAGGAAAACTTGAACTGCTTTTTAATATAATTTGATTCCTAGATCGAATACTAGAGAAACTAACAATACTCATGCTACCTTGAATTCATGGACTCATCCCCATCTTTCACTGAATAAGTTACCATTACCCAACTTTTTACCATGTAACAACAAAAGTTTCAATAGATATATTATAATATTGTTATATATTTACTGAATATTATTCAAAGTTTGTAATTTTGTAAAATAAGTGTATATTTTATATAATTATAAGATAAAGAAAAGATTTAATCAGAAATATTAATGTCCTATAAAATTTATAAGACTGGACTTAATTTATCCTTATCCCAGACCCTTCATTTCTCTCAATCTGATATTATTTTCCACAATACCATAAAATATAGGTAGTGCCAAATTTGGACTGGTTGCACACAACATTGTTGTTCCACAGGTCTTAAGAAGGACAGTATGTGTGGTGCACAAACTTACTACTTTAAATGCCATTAAAGTCTTATGTACATAAAAAAACTAGAAATGGAAAAGATTGAAGTCAAAATACGAAAACTGGGTTACATATCTAAAACAAATGAAATAAAGGAACAATAAAAATTTTGACTGGAAAAACAAGCAATTTCAAATGTTCAAAAAAGGTTTACATCTGACTTTGAACACAATGTATGTATGGGGAATAAGGGATATTAGTAAACAGCAGGGTAATGGTAAAAGCAGTGGCCATATGTTGGGGTGCTGCCAAAAATGATAGATTGGAGTATGTTCACTATATTAAAGGCCACACGAAAAATATCTTTGTGGAACTTCACTCCCAACTGTATCTGCTCAAAATGACTGGTTTCATTAAATTTAAATGTTGTGTACTGTATACTGTGCGCCTTGTAACAATATCACCATTTACAGAGCCTAAAACAGGCTTTAACGATAATTTGTTTGTAACAATTGTAAATATAAGGCTCTGTATGATAATTCGCCAAGAATCTGCGTATTTGGCGTTTAACACTGTTCTGCACTGTTAATACCTTGTGTACATGAGAAAAAAGAAAACTGACGAGAAAAAGAAACACTAAATGGAGCACATCGGAGTCAATAAATGGAAAGTAGAGTATAAGGAGTAGACAACTACTGTAAATGAACGAAAAGCAGCATCATAATTACGTGAACAGGTTTTAAGCTATAAATAGGTAATGCACTAAGTCTGCCCTAAACACTGACTCCTTTAAGTATGGACTTCAGACATCGTCAGCTTGCAGGCGATCTGGAGTATGATGAACACTGAATCAGTTTACAACTGCCAAGATCGCTAAAATTATTTATCCATACTGAATATCTGTTCCAGCAAAAGACGGTACCAATAATGCTAGGATACAGCAAGAAATATTACAGCACACACATCTGTATACAAGATTTGCAATATCAATAATAATAACATATCCTTGTTTACATCATTACATGATCTTGTCCTTCATGATAGTAAATGCCAATATTGGTAGTATGAGCTGTACTAGAATTTGGCACGTCAGTTTTAAAATAGTACCTATGTCCACAGATGTTATTGCGCCAATTATGTATCTAACAATCATCACCATTTTACAACTGACAGATCCCAGTGTAAATATTCTTAGTGATGCATAAGTACATCAGATGTCAGTGGCAGTATGATCAATATTATCATCTCACATTAGATTAAGGCATGGATCAACTATGCCCCACAGTTACATGTGCTTAAATTATCATCATAATATTAAAGCCAAATCAGTATTATACAGTTTTAAAAAGCTGTCTGTAATCATGTGCTTTGTTCACAAAACATATTTTATACACAAATCATTTTCGAATTTTTTTAGCATTTTATACTGATTCTTACACATTTTTTACAGAAAATCATTACCACAATATATAAGCTAAGTTAATATTCTACAGTTCCAAAAAACTGTCTGTAAAATCATGTGCTTCATTCTTAAAATACCGTTTATACAATAAGCCTTTTATATCGTTTTAGAATTTAAAAAGATATACAGATTCTTAATTTTCTTTACCAAATTATTATTTACAGAAATGCACAAACAATATGATACTTAAATGCTTTACATGTACTTTTAATGGTATCTTTAGATTAATTTTAATACATCCAGGAATAGCTCGATATCTACAGGTACAGATATATTTCATCAAGAATACATTCAAAGTATGTATACTAACAGTAGAGCTATTTAACATTCATGCTTTTGTTATCAATTACGATGTTGACATAGATAAACTTATGTAAACATTGTAACTGATAGCTAAAGCACAAACATTAAGTAGGTCTATTGTTGGCATATATACTTTGAATGTGTTCTTGATGAGATATCATATTTGTACCTGCAGATATTGAGCTATGCCTGGATGTATTAAAATAAACCTATATATGATACCATTAGATGTACATAGCTGATAAGTGTTTATTGGTTGTGATATTGTTTGTGATTTTCTCTAAAGAAAAATTTGGTAATCCACATTTAAGAATTTGTATATCATTTTAATTTCTAAAATTATATAAAAAGGTTTATGGTGTAAATTATATCTTATGAATGAAGCACATGATTTTACAGACAGTTCCTTCAAAACTGTATAATATTGACTTGAATTATGTATTATGGTAATAATTTCGGCACATGTAATTACATGGAATAATATATTCACACCTTACTCTAATGTGGATTCATACTACCATTGTGCCATGTTATGTACTTACATATCACTAAGAATGTTTACACTGGGTTCTGTCAGTTGTAAAGTGGTAATGAATGTGAGCATTTCTAGTAAGTGCAACAACATCTGTGTATGTAGCTGTTGTTTTAAAACTGACATACCAGCTTCTAGTAAAGCTCATGATACCATCATGGACACACATTGCATGGTGCCACTTACCGTACTGAAAGAGATGATAGTGTAATGATGTCAATATAGGTACGTTGTCATTCCCTATACTGCAAATCTTGGATATAATTATTTGTACTGTCATGTTAGCTGCTGTATCCTAGCATTTTCGGTCACATATTTTGCAGTTCCAAAAATGTGAACAGAGAACTGCCAAATCCAATAATCTAAATGAATAAAAGATTTTAGCGATCTTAGTAGCTGAAAATTTATTCATTGTTCCTTTAGGTATGTGTATTTTTGCCAGAAAGACAGTCAGGTCTCTAGATATGTATGGATACTCTTTGCATTCTCCTTATTAGAGTTTATTCTTATTCTTAAAGCTAGGTAAGAAAACCTCTGAAAATTGGTGCCTTTTTAGGCTACAGTAGCTGCAAATAGACATGCAATGGAGTACTGGCTGAAACCGATGAAATAACAGCTAATAGCGGTAATTAGTTTGAAATATTGTTGTTAACTTAAAGTTATATATGTAATTTCCCCAAGAATATGGAATAGAGGAGCTAGTAGCATACTTTTAGACAAATGTGCAATGTTTCAACAACCGCTTTATGCTGGAGGTGCTCTATGCTGGCAGGCAGGATGTGTTTGCTGTTGCCACTGATGACCGACTGGGTAGCCAGGCCCCCATCCCCAGAGCTAACGCAATCTAATTATTAAAACTGCTCAAGGAGTCATGTCAGCGTTATACGTTTACAAATATCATTCGTATTAACGTATAATACACGTAACGTTAAAATCATAATCTTCATCAGCTCACAGCTTCTCTACAACACAGAGCAGCTAAACAGAGCCACATATAAATTAATTCCACACTGAGAGCGGGTCATGGGTCTAGACACGGAGTGAGGGGGGGGGGGGGGGGTGATGACCTCCGCAGGTCAGTGCCACGATGTCAGAATTCCAGGAGCGATGATTTCATGCCCTTGTGGCACAACTCCAGATACGATGATGTCAGAATTCCCAGAATGCTGATTCTGATATCAGAGACCTGGGCCGATATCCACAGTGTCCCTATTCTTGTAAACGATTTAAATTTCTAGTAGAGTATCGCTTTTACTAATTTGTGAATTTATTTTTACTTTTGGTTTTGGTCTACTTCAATTTCTTTGTTTTGGCGTTATTTATATGCGCAAAGGCGTTAGTGATGTACTCACTGTTCGTCACAGGAAATAGGCAGATACAATGAAAAGCTAAGAACTGAATTAACGAAAATATTTGAAATGAAGAAAGACGAGGAATTAGAGTAAGGGGCATCGACAGTGGCGTGATTGCACACAGCTCAGATCGTAAGATTGAGTTCATTGAAGATGAGTCACGAATTAATGTTAAAGACTCGGATGAGTACAAATTACATAATGTCAAGGAATTTATGGGAAATACTCAGGAAATAGATGGTGAAATGTTTGCACCCAGATGCCGACAGCGCAGTCAATTGGGACTTCGTGCACGATTTACAAAGTCAGTACCAATACTTTGCTCAGAATGCAGAAGGTACATACACTTTGTCATTGATTGTACTGTGACTGGTTAGCAATGTGTCACCAAAATATGGGTATCAAAGGAATATCGAGAAGAAGAAACAGGTCTAATGAGTTTGACCCGTAAAAACGCAAGTATGGTGGCAAAAAGTAATGTTTAAATCGTCGCTAGAAGAGTGTACTGAACATCCATGGTGCAAACAGTACTAACCAAACGATGTGGACTGCAGTAGATATGAGATGGACTGGAGGCAGCGAATCACTTCTCTCCTGTATAGCATATTTTGGTTTATTAAACAAGGGCGTAGGCGTCAGTGTACGAGATTGCGTATTTCTAATCTTTAATGTTTGATCTGTGAGTCTTGCATGTGCATGATACATTGTTTTTTCACAAGCTAAGTTGAACATTTCACTGTGCTCGACACACCTTCTCCACTGTTGAGAATTCACGCTATATGAAATAATTAGTCACGGACCCTACAATGAAACGTGCAAAATGTTTGATTAAAATGCTGATGAACTTGCAGGTCATGATGCAGATGGCAGAAGTGATGAAGAAGAGGAGTGTACTCTGGGAGACGCTGGAAACATAGCTGTTCGAGTAGGAAGTACCGAACATTTGGAAAATGGAAATGTGGCTGAGGAGTTGAAAGCTCAGGATACCATTGATCATAAAGCAAATGAAGAGTTTATAACACTGGAAGAAGAAGATGGGGTCAGAAAGTAGATGCGATAGCGACGTTAGACATCTGGGGACGGTAATTTGCGCTACGACTGAGACAAATTTATTAATCAATGCTCAACAAGATCTAACAAGCGCTCCAGCGATACAACTTGGCTCAGCACTGGATACAACAGGTTTCGCATACAGTTTGATCACGAAGGAAATCCCAGAATCAAAGAAGAGGGACAAAAATTTTACGTGAAAGGCAGAGGAAAAGAGGAAGTCATTAAAAGAGGAGATACGGGACACTGCAGAGTGGAGGGTGAAACAGATTAGAGAGTTAAGAGAAGCGTTTGAGCAGGTGTGTCATAATGGGATGGCGACAACCAAAGTGTTAGATAAATAATGCAGGAATCTTGAGGGGAAAAAAAGCAAACCTGAGAAGCGAGAGGCGAAGTTCGAAGAAACAAGAGATGCTGATTAACATAGAGCTATAGCTCGAAAAGTTGCCGATCGCACAATGACAGACATAAGCCTGTGCACTCCGTCAAAAAATGTAGGGAAGGTGCTTTAACGGATTGGGAAAAGTGTGACTAATGTGGAGAATCGGGAAATTTGGATCACAGAGGTGATAAGGGTTGAAATCAACGAGACCGTGAACCAGTTTGCGGATGATATCTGCCATATATTACTATGAGCTGTTAGTAGATCGCTGGAAAATCCGACAGTGCTCTCTCGAAGGCTGTGACAAAGTCCGCTGAGTTGCAGTCGCTGTTCGCCTTTAAACAGCAACAGGAATGCATCAACTGACTACAAGATGAAAGACATGAAAGACAGGAAAATTTGTTTGAGGAATGTATATATTTTAAGCCAGAGACAGAAATGTGGTTACAGAAAGAAGAAAGAGCACAAAGACGTGCACAGCATCTGGGTAACAATGGCCCGAAGATGGCGTCGCAAAACGCACAATAAATGGTGAATGGAATAGCTACATCGATATCAGAGAAGTGAATTGAGGTCAGAGGATAGGGAAGGACTGCATTACGAGTTTCATTTGCCAGTGCTTAGATTCCGAATCTTTACAGGAAACGGAAAATTGCTACATCAGAAGATATGGGTGATGCAGTTTGACTCTTACCCCTTGGCGGTTAATCAACAACTCGAGTTCGTGAGTGGTTGCCTTGACAGAAAGGTGTTAGAATGCCACCAATCATTCAACGATGCAAGACCTACAAAAATTTCTGGGAATAATTTCTCCTGGTGTGCTGCCGAGAGGTGGTACAAAACGAAGCTATGGGGGAAATGTTGGAATTACCAATGTTAGTCGAATCGGAGCTCTACAGCCCGGCGAGGCTACTGGGCGAGGTGCTTAAGAGAAATAGGTACCTTAAAGAACCGTTTTGGTTGACAGAAGGCATCAGGCTGGACTGTACCAAGTTAGCCAAGAAATACAGGCACTCACTGATAGAGGAGATTTGTTACGTAGTCTGTAAGGACAGGCATGAATAGATGGCAAGGGAAAGCCATGATTCTCGCTTTGATTCACAGCTCCGAGATACCGAGATACGGAACAGCTGATGTGTGATTTCCAGCGGGATGGGAATATCAGCTTAGGAGGCTGGGAGGAGAGAACAGTAAACGAAATGGAGAAACCATGTGCGGTGCTATGTGACAAGAAGGATTGGTAATATGTTGTAGATTATTTTGCACGTTTTATTCATGACTGCCAACTGCGGCTATTTCCAGATGTACTGGCTGTGTTATGTTTCAGTACTTACTATGAAGGTGGTTGTTTGATAATGGACATCATGTCTGAAACTAGTCACTGCAAATAAAAGATATTCCTCATAGCAATTTTCATTAAATTACGAATAGTAGTTTTAATAAAAATAAATTTCTGACCTGCTTTCCTACATCACGCTGGAGGTTTAGAAAAAGTTTTGGCTGTACTGCACAATGAAGGCAATGGTAAGACTCTGATAGAATAACTGGAAATACATCTCCATGAAATAAAAAAGCCTGAATTCATGTTAAATGAACAGACTGATTAACCAAGCCATAGTTAGTTTAGTAATTTTAAAGTCTTATTTTAAATTTATATCTTACATATGTTAATTTAATTAGAATTTAGATCTCTGGCATCACATGTGAAAATTCATCCTTGGCCATCTCATGTTAAACTGCATCTGTTTCCATGTGTTTTGAAATTTATAAACAAGTGTGCACTTTGAGTATGGCGATGAGTGATTACATAATGAATAAACCAACATTTGCCGACATTTATGTTAAAAATGTTCTTCCTTGATTTTTCAGTAAGTTTTACGCTGATTCCCACTGTTTGTCTTCATATTTCCTGTCATTTGGTTCGCGAAATCCAGAAGATAACATCTAACCTTCTCATAACAGGATCATAAATTTCGCATCATCTCACTCAACAGCAGAAATAAATAATGTATTAAGTCGATTTGCACTTGTCAATCGACCCAGAGGATCAGAAACGCAGCGACCCAGAGGATCAGAAACGCAGCGTTTGATTCAGTAAAAAAAAGCTAAAATCATTCATACTTCCTGTATAAATAAATACGCGACCAGCCCGTAATGGCTTGCTTTCCACGTATTCTACTTTAAAATTGTGACTAAAGCTTTCTCGATTGATATTTATTTTATACGTTACATGTAAGTACTGTTTCTTTTTGTATTTTTAATCGGTTTTTAGTCTTCAAACTGTCCTTTTAAGCTTTGACATAAACAAAAAGTTACCATGTCTGCTGCTCTGAAATAAAATCTTGCCTCTTAGTTCATGTACTAAATATTGTTCATCTTAACACTCATCTGTCTATATTTTTAAATGTTAAGTAGCCTACTTATATTTACGGCTACTAGATGGCACTCTTAGTGTAACGTTCAGCTGCCTGCAGTTGCTAACAAGGGCACCTCAGTCTGTTGCTGCCTGTGGCTTCATATGTATGAGCAACCCACAGTGGCTCGTCTTCCATGTACCCTTTTTAAAATTTTTGTGACTAAAGCCTTATGCTTGATATTTATCTTATACATGAGATGTAAGTACTGTTTCTTTCTTGTATTGCTAGTCAGTACTTACATTTATAAAAAAAGTCCCCATAATTTTGTACTTACGTTATATAGCCCAATTTGAATATTTAATTTCTCATGAAGGCACTCATAGGAGTGACCACACCTGGTCAAATGCCAAATTTTGTGACCGAGGGCTGTAATTGCTTTAACTTTAAAAAATAAATCTGTTCCTCAAGGCGTAAAATACTGGCTATGTACAGGGAACAGCCCTGTAATATTTTCGTCTTGAATCAGTTTTTCTCTAGGAAATCTTTCTATATGAGTCGAATTTTACTTGAACAATAAATGTCTCTAAAAGATTCTTTATCAAAACACAATTTCTTGTTTTTCTCTCTTCACACATATTTCGATAACGTCCTACCAACACTTGCTGGCATTACGTTAATTCAGTGTCAAACAATTAACAAATATTGAGAGAGGATACATGAAACTTGTAATTGTGATCATACATTTATTTAAAAAAGATTTTATAACAGAAAATATGTGTTAACAGTCCTTCTCGTCGTTCATTACACTGTCTTCTGCAGTACAGTTAATATTTCCCTATAGTTTGCATCTGTAGCCGATTAGGTTTTTCTAAATTATCTAGTCAAGTGTAGAACGAAAACTGTTTTAGGCCTAAGTGTATCTGCCATTACGTTAGCTATTTTTCACTTTTTTAAAGTTATTTAGCTTACTGGTTCTTTTTATTTGGTCTCCTACTGTCGACACAGCTATGTTAATTATCTTTCTGCTTTGTTTTCTAGGTTACTGTGATCACGGGAATATGTGCCTGCTTATTAATTAAGAAAACGTATTATGACGGACTTTATAAAATTTGTGTGGTGGGTGGAGGTAGAATAACAAGAAAATGTGCTTCTCTCACGCCAGAATCTACAAAACATATTTAATGCAGGATTTCATAAATGAGACACTTATGCTAATCTTTATGAAGTGCGTTTTCGAAAACCTGAAGCTCAGTACTAATTTTGTATTTGGTTTGATGGACTTTGCAGAAGTATTCTACGTTATTCACGAGGGCCAGTTTAAGACAGTGTGAAGCTCGTAGAATGTGGAACCACATTCAGCGATAGGTATTCTGTTCCTCAATCTACCTTACTTTCACACAAAATGTGAATGTAGAATTTAATAAAAATGTATGTTTAATTTAAACTCTAGCCTATTTTTCTCGAATAGGAAGTACTTCCATCACAAAATTTAAAAAAAAGTTTGGATCAATACCTACTGGATAAGTGACCTCGGAGCTCTTACTCTTGTTGTCATTAAGTGGAAAGAGTAAAGTAATCACAGCAACGGATTTTTACCAACGTCCGAATTACCTACAAGCAGAACTGGCAGCTGCCCGCTGATACAGGCACTGATTTGTACACACAGTCTGGAAAAATTATAAATTATTGCAGCTCATGCTAAAAAGTGAAATGCGCGATAGTGTAAAATGATAATGTTGAGATCTCTGGACAGAACAACATTTAGCCACACATTACATAGGACTATGACACACATTACATAGGGCTACGCCACGCTATCATGTCGCGACACTAGAGTTGTGTGAGGCTGATCTATGTCATGTTTAACAAAGGATATTGGAAACCAACGAAAACTTTACTGAAATAAATTGAAATACGATAGACAAACCCACTGTAAAGGAAAACTATCTGAACTTCGAATTTGTGAAAGCAACGTAAAACAAGAATGTAAAAATATTTGCAAGTGAACCAGACAATTACTAATCTTAATGATATCGAATTCTGGTTGTCTCCCTGTTTTGTGTAGCAGTCTAGTCATAGGATACATCAGCAAATGGTTTTAGGTGAGCCTTTTTGACGATGTATGAAGCAAGCAGTCTGTGGCAGTTTCGTGGCACAAGTCCATAGTAACTTGAAGCACACAAGAGAGAAAACAGAAGATGTAAATAAAACAGTTTTATTCAGTTCGAATAGTAATTATTTTAGGCTTCTGATTGGTTTGATGAGGGGCATCACAACATATCTTGTGCCAAGCTCTTCTTCTAGTAGTAGCATTTGGATCCAAGGCCCTCAGTTATTGGTGGGTGTATTACAGTCTCTGTCTTCCCCAAGAGTTATTATTCTCTGCAGATCGTTCTAGTACCATACAAGCTATTCTTTCACGTCTTAACACAAGTCTTATCATGATTAAGTGCTTCAAGGCGTTCTACCCACATAAGATTTGTAAGTCTCGAGGCTGACAAATGTGACATGACAAAAATTCCGTAAAGCGTTTAGTCAAGAGCGTCACCCCGAGAAAATACGTTGTTAGTGCCCTATCATCCTGTCCCTTCTTCTTGTCAGTTTTTTCCATACGTTCCTCTTCACTATTTACCTTATCAGACCAGCTTATTTTGAACATCCTTCTTTAGCACCATATCTCAAAACGTTCGATTATTTTCTTTCACAGTTCTTTTACAGCCTATGATTTGTTACGATACATTACTGTGCTCTCAACGTACATTCTCGGAAATTTCTTCCTTAGGTAAAGGCCTATATTTGATACTAGTATCTTTCTCTTGGCCAGGATTTCCCACGTTAACTGTGCTACTCTCCTTTTTACCTTTTCGTCGCTTGTTCTACCAAGTGTCATTTTGCTTCCAACGCACCAGAGTTCGTTAGCTTTGTCTGCCTCATGATCTAACTTTGATCAGTTTAATGCTACTTCTGCTATTTCTCATTACTTCCGTCTTTCTTCGGTTTACTCTCATTCCATTGCTCGCTCTCATAAGACAGCTCATTCCACACAAAAGGGCCTGATATTCTTCCTCATTTTCACTGAGAATAGTACTGTCAGCAAATTTTATCATCGATATCATTTCGCCATAAATTTTAACTCCACGCTTGGAACTTTCTCTTATTTATCTCGCTGCTTTTTCGACAGACTGAACAGTAGGAGCGAAAGATGGCATTTACAATCCATAAAATGCTGTCCATGAAAGTAGAATTACGATGAATGCATTCTCAAAGCGATATAAAATACAAAGCTACTATAAATGATTGATTCTTTTTTAAAATTCTATATTCCCCTAAGTGTTAGCTGCACAAATGCGATTGACGTATGAACAGAATTATAAACTCACCACCAGTTGGCTACAAAGAGAGAAAACATGTTTGTTGGAATATGCGAGATATTTATCTGTTACAACAGTGCAGCATTCATTAGGAAAGAATTATGGAAAAAAATTCCATATAAAACATAGATCGGTACGTTGCTATCAACAGTTTAGGGTCTCTGTAAACAGAAAAGTTCCGGTCAAGCAAGTGTGCCAGATGCAGCCGTGGAGAGTCCGCACAAGCCACGAATTTGGGATACCGCCAAAAACTGTATGGAGCGTCTTGCGACGGCGGTTACAATTCAAACTGTACCGTCTACAGCTCGTGCATCAATTAAAACAAGAAGACTGTGGCTGGCGCCTTCAGTTTTGCACCAGAATGCAGAAAGGAAATTCTGGTCTTACGTAAAATCGGTAAGCGGGTCGAAGGCTTCCATCCAGTCACTCACTGATCAGTCTGGCCTGGCAACGGAAGACAGCAAAAAGAAAGCTGAAATTTAAAATTTAGCATTTGACAAATCTTTCACGCAGGAGGATCGTACAAACATATAGCCGTTTGAGTCTCGTACAGATTCCCGTATGGAGGACATAGTGATAGACATCCCTGGGGTTCTGAAGCAGCTGAGTGGGTTGAAAATAAATAAATCGCCGGGTCCTGATGGGATTCCAATTCGGTTTTACAGAGAGTACTCTACTGGTTCAAATGGCTCTGAGCACTATGGCACTTAACATCTGAGGTCATCAGTCCCCTAGAACTTAGAACTACTTAAACCTAACTAACCTAAGGACATCACACACATCCATGTCCAAGGCAGGATTCGAACCTGCCACCGTAGCAGTCGCGCGGTTCCGGACTGAAGCGCCTAGAATCGCTTGGCGAGAACTCTACTGCATTGGCTCCTTACTTAGCTTGCATTTATGGTGAATCTCTTGCCCATCCTAGAGTCCCGAGCGACTGGAAAAAAGAGCAGGTGACGCCTGTATATAAGAAGGGTAGAAGGACGGATCCTCAAAATTGCAGACCAATGTCCTTAACTTCGGTTTGTTGCAAGATTCTCGAACATATTCTCAGTTCGAATATAATGAATTTCTTTGAGACAGAGAAGTTGCTGTCCATGCATCAGCACGGCTTTAGAAAGCATCGCTCCTGCGAAACGCAACTCGCTCTTTTTTGACATGATATCTTGCGAACCATGGATGAAGGGTATCAGACGGATGCCATATTCCTTGACTTCCGGAAAGCATTTGACTCGGTGCCCCACTGCAGACTCCTAACTAAGGTAAGAGCATATGGAATTGGTTCCCAAGTATGTGAGTGGCTCGAAGACTTCTTAAGTAATAGAACCCAGTACGTTGTCCTCGATTGGGAGTGTTCATCGGAGGTGAGGGAATCATCTGGAATGCCCCATGGAAGTGTGGTAGGTCCGCTGTTGTTTTCTATCTACATAAATGATCTTTTGGATAGGGTGGATAGCAATGTGCGTCTGTTTGCTGATGATGCTGTGGTGTACGGGAAGGTGACGTCTTTGAGTGACTGTAGGAGGATACAAGATGACTTGGACAGGATTTGTGACTCGTGTAAAGAATGGCAGCTAATTCTAAATATAGATAAATGTAAATTAATGCAGATGAATAGGAAAAAGAATCCTGTAATGTCTGAATACTCTATTAGTAGTGTAGCGCTTGACACAGTCACGTCGATTAAATATTTGGGCGTAACATTGCAGAGCGATATGAAGTGGGACAAGCATGTAATGGCAGTTGTGGGGAAGGCGGATAGTCGTCTTCGGTTCATTGGTAGAATTTTGGGAAGATGAGGTTCATCTGCAAAGGAGGCCGCTTATAAAACACTAATACGATCTATTCTTGAGTACTGCTCGAGCGTCTGGGATCCCTATCAGGTCGGATTCAGGGAGGACATTGAAGCAATTCAAAGGCGGGCTGCTAGATTTGTTACTGGTAGGTTTGATCATCACGCGAGTATTACGGAAATGCTTCAGGAACTCGCGTGGGAATCTCTATAGCAAAGGAGGCGTTCTTTTCGTGAATCGCTACTGAGGAAATTTAGAGAACCAGCATTTGAGGCTGACTGCAGTACAATTTTACTGCCACCAACTTACATTTCGCGGAAAGACCACAAAAACAAGATAAGAGAGATTAGGGCTCGTACAGAAGCATATAGGCAGTCATTTTTCCCTCGTTCTGTTTGGGAGTGGAAAAGGAAGATGCTAGTTGTGGTACAAGGTACCCTCCGCCACGCACCGTATGGTGGATTGCGGAGTATGTATGTAGATGTAGAAAGCACTCGAGGATGAACATTTCACTTCCATGCCGATATTCTAAGTCGAATTAACCTTCAGTTTATCTAGAAACTCTATTAGCGACTGTGTGAGAGAGTCGGGGGGGGGGGGGGGGAGGGGGGGAGGGATGGGGAGGTGAACACACTCAAGAAATTACGGTGCATGAACAAGATTCCACGAAGGGTAACATTTCATGTGCTGTGTCTCAGACGAAGCTGTGTAGGCCATTTTTTCTCCGGTGACAAGCCTGTGACGGGTACCCATCGCCTTGATATGTTATAGTTGTGGTATATTTCACAACTGATTGCTGATACTGTGAATTTCAACTACCAACAGACAGGTCACCCCCTCACTGGAGCATCGGTGGTCGTCGCTGCCTAAACTACGACCTTACGCATCCCTGATTGGCCGTAGTGGTGAAGTTGTTGCGGCTCTGTTCCACTGCTTCTCTACCCCTCCCTCTCGCCCCCGTATCTTGAACGTCTTGTGACTTTTTCCTTTAGGGATACAGTAAAGACCGTGATTACCCCCACTGCCAAGAACACTGGAACCGCTCACAGAAAGCGTCAGCGCTTCTGGTGACGACAATTGACAGGAAACTGCTACGTAAGTTATGGAAAGAACTTGACTACCACTTGAATGTGTGATCAGAGGGACACTCGTAGAACATTTGCAGACAGAAAATTCTAAACTTGGTGCGTTTACGGTTCTATTCATGCGACAGTCTATTTGTACATGTAATAAATTTTAAAATACAGAGCTTTGAAAATGAATGTATGATTTACACTACTGGCCATTAAAATTGCTACACCACGAAGATGTGCTACAGACGCGATATTTAACCGACAGGAGGAAGATGCTGTGATATGCAAATGATTAGCTTTTCAGGGCATTCACACAAGGTTGGCGCCGGTGGCGACACCTACCATGTGCCGATATGAGGAAAGTTTCCAACCGAATTCTCATACACAAATAGCAGTTGGCCAGCAACGGCCTGGTGAAACGTTGTTGTGGTGCCTCGTGTAAGGAGGACAAAGGCGTACCATCACGTTTCCGACTTTGATAAAGGTCGGATTGTAGCCTATCGCGATTGTGGTTTATCGTATCGCGACATTGCTGCTCGCGTTGGTCGAGATCCAATGACAGTTACCAGAATATGGAATTGGTGGGTTCAGGAGGGTAATACGGAACGCCGTGCTGGATCCCAACGGCCTCGTATCACTAGCAGTCGAGATGACAGGCATCTTATCCGCATGGCTGTAACGGATCGTGCAGCCACGTCTCGATCCCTGAGTCAACAGATGGCGACGTTTGAAAGACAACAACCATCTGCACGAACAGTTCGACGACGTTTGCAGCAGCATGGACTATCAGCTCGGACACCATGCTGAGGTTACCCTTGACGCTGCATCACAGACAGGAGTACATGCGATGGTGTACTCAACGACTAACCTGGGTGCACGAATGGCAAAACGTCATTTTTTCGGATGAATCCAGTTTCTGTTTACAGCATCATGATGGTCGCATCCGTGTTTGGCAGCATCGCGGTGAACGCACAATGGAAGCGTGTATTCGTCATTGCCATACTGGCGTATCACCCGGCGTGATGGTATGGGGTGCCATTGGTGACACGTCTCGGTCACTTCTTGTTCGTATTGATGGCACTTTGAACAGTGGACGTTACATTTCAGATGTGTTACTATCCGTGGCTCTACCCTTCATGCCGGCCGGTGTTGTCGAGCGGTTCTAGGCGCTTCAGTCTGGAACCGCGCGGCCGCTACGGTCGCAGGTTCGAATCCTGCCTCGGGCATGGATGTGTGTGATGTTCTTAGGTTAGTTAGGTTTAATTAGTTCTAAGTTCTAGGAGACTGATGACCGCAGATTTTAAGTCCCATAATGCTCAGAGGCATTTGAACCATTTTTTTTCTACCCTTCATTCGATCCCTTCAGCAGGATAATGCTCGACCGCATGTTGCAGGTCCTTTACGGGCCTTTCTGGATACAGAAAATGTTCGACTACTGTCCTGATCAGCACATTATCCAGATCTCTCACCAATTGAAAACGCCTGGTCAATTGTGGCCGAGCAACTGGCTCGTCACGATACGCCAGTCACTACTCTTGATGAACTGTGGTATCGTGTTGAAGCTGCATGGGTAGCTGTACCTGTACACTCCATCCAAGCTCTGTTTGACTCAATGCCCAGGCGCATCAAGGCCGTTATTACGGCCAGAGGTGGTTGTTATGGGTACTGATTTCTCAGGATCTATGCACCCAAATTCCGTGAAAATGTAATCACATGTCAGTTGTAGTATAATATATTTGTCCAATGAATACCCGTTTATCATGTGCATTTCTTCTTGGTGTAGCTATTTTAATGGCCATTAGCGTATATTGGCCCTGTAGAACTAAGTCACTGGTCCATTATTTCCAGGGGTGCACAGTCATTTTCCCACGTAAAGCTGGACAGTGCGGCTAACGGGCTCCTGACAGCGCAGAGCCGAGGAGACTTCAGAAAGTAAGTTACACATGTCGCCTATGGTAAGACCGCTGCCTAACAAGACTGTCGCGTTTTCAGAAAAGAGTACTTGTTCTGGCTTTCCTGCAGACACAGATCTGCTGCGGTATGATTAACAGGTGCATCACCCTGTGGTAAAAAGGACCAACATTGAAGTGGGCGGGACAGTACGATATTTGTGGTAAAAGCGTCTAAACTGCTCGCAGATTCAGCGTCTAGTTCCGGGTGGCGGAATCCTGCCAACAGGGAAGGAATGACTGTGTCTACATTTATATCTGCATAGGTCCTCCGCAAGTCACCGTACGATGCAAAGCGGAGTTTACCCTGTACCACTACAAGTCATTTCCTTTTCTGTTCCACTCACAAATAGAGCGAGGGAAAAGCGACTGTGTACATGACTCCGTATGAGCTCTAATTTCTCGTATCTTATCTCTGTTGTGCTTATGCGAAATGTATGTTGGCGGCAGTAGAATCGTTCTGCAGTCAACATCAAATGTTGGTTCTCTAAATTTTCGAAACAGTGTTCCTCAAAAAGAACGTCGCTTTCCCTCCAGGGATTCTCATTTGAATATCCAAAGCATCTTCTTTGTACTTGTGTGTTGATCGAACCTACCAGCAACAAATCTAACAGCCAGCGTCTGAATTGCTTCGATGTCTTCCTTTAATCCGACCTGATACGGATCCCAAACACTGAATCAGTAATCAAGAGTAGGTCGCACTAGCATCCTATATGCGTTCTCCTTTACAGATGAACCACACTTTCCCAGAATTCTCCCAATAAACCAAAGTCGACCAGTCGCCTTCCGTACCACAATCCTCACGTGCTCGTTCGATTTCGTATCGCTTCGCAACGTTACGACCAGATATATTATCGACGTGACAGTGTCAAGCAGTAACTACTAATGATGTATCTGAACATTACGGGTTTGTTTTTCCTGCTCATCTGCAACCTGCATTTTTCTACATTTAGAGCTGGCAGTCATTCACCACAACGACTACAAGTTTTGTTTAAGCTATTTTGAACATTTCGACAGTCACTCAACGAGGACAGCTTTCCCTAAACCACGACGCCACCATCAGAAAACCGTAGATTGCTGTCCATCCCGTCCGCTAGATCATATAACTATGTAAGAAATAATAGTTGTCCGATCACACTTCCCTTGGGGCACACCTAACGATACGATACCAGTGACATAGACCACAGAGGACGAGGTACAGGCAGTCGAACGACTGACTCGCAATCTGTCGCAGATTTTCCGACGATGAGGACATTCGCACAGGAGTTCTCGAATGGCTCCGTTATCAAGGAGCGGAGCGGGTTTCTATAGTCAAGGAACTGAACGACTGTTAGAACGTTCCCACCGTTGTTTACAGGGTGAAATGTGAAATAGTGTTCTCTGTCTGTGTCACTTTGTAGTGCAGCACTGAATAAAAGCTATTGAGCCTTTCGTAATAATGTGTAACTTACTTTTAAAAATCTCCTCTGTATTAAAACTGGTTATGTTGAGATAAACGTAAGAACCTGTCTTGGATCTTATGAAACGACCGATTCGCAAGTCGAAGATTCAAACCGAGAAATCCACTACTATGCAGTGTAACGCAGCAAGTTATTACAAGATAACATTCAGCAGTAAGGCTTTTTTTTATTGTTTTGCTCACAGCATAGCTGACGCTGCCTGCCTTGTGAACTGCATAGCGTAACATTCAGTAGATACGAAGATTCATACCCTCTACGAATCTAAACAATCCATATTAGTTATTATCCGATTTTGTACGAATTTGGTAAACAGCCTTTTGTTATCAACGGAATGATGCTGTCGGAATTTAAGATTTTTATTTATTATAGTTCCGAAGATGAAGAGAATACCTAAAAATCCAAAAACCTACGCTTGTTTTTTAAACCCAAGTTAGGAACAGTAACAGATTGACTTTCATTATCATTTGATGCCATTACAAAGTTGACAGTGCATAAAAATCAATTAATTATAATTTTCTTTTTAAAACTGTAGTCACTTTGCATTGTGTAATACAAAAATCGGTCAGAATTATTATTTGATTATATTTTGTTGTGAGAGTGCGTGAGAATGGTTGAGAGAGTGTCTGTGGGACATACTTTAAAATGTAATACTTCATTTTACATAAAACCTTGTACAAACGAACCGTGGGAATGTTATAACCACCAGTCAAATGACGTATGTCTGTGTGAGCATCCTTTTGTATAAAAGCAGCCAGAATGGAAGTTAGAGGCGGAATAAGTTTATTTATCAATTTGAAGAATATTTCGCGCTTTGCTTACTTTGATTAAACATAATACAACACATTGAATTTTTGCTGACATTAATTACTATCAAATTAGTGATTAGATAAAGCAAGATTTGCTACGATAATGATCAGGAAGGAACGTTCTGATTGGTCGTTTAGATGAATAGCCAATCAGAATCAAGCTGTTCTCGCGCGAATAGAGGAGTGTGCTGAGAGGAGAGTACCTCGAGGGAGCCGCTTGCTAGCCAGCCTACGGATATCACGATGTTAGATCGCTCCTTAAAAATACTCTGTAAGATGAGGAAATAGTGAACTAATTTCGGTTCGAACATATCGTGACTGAAGTGACTGAGGTTACGAACATTTAATGAAAGTTTGGTGTTTCTAAGTTACATAGTTTGAGAAATACGAGCGTGTGAACTTTCCGGTCGGGTAGTGAAGCAGTCATTGAAATCAATTGTGCTATGTTCAGCTGCAAGCTGTGCCATGGAGTGGTCTCTTGGCCACAAATTGGCGGTGGCTGTCCATCCTAGTGGACAGATGGTTGGTGGTCATACCAATTTAAAAAGCTGTACAGTAATTGCAGCAGAGCTGGTAAATGACATGGCTACTTTCAAAGGTGGCCCGGCTCCTGCTAGAGCAGGATAAACGTGGCAGGACTGGAATAGGAAATGCTGGGTGGGTGGATTAGGCAGGTTTTGCACATGAGACTCCCACAGGGAAATGATCCGAGTGGCAAGGGGTTGGGATTGGGAGTGGCATAGGGATGGACTAGGATGCTGTGGAAGATGAGTGGGCGATGGAACATAATTTTAGGAGTGTGGGAAGTATCTCGGATAGGCTGTCACTCATTTCAGGGCATGATGATAGGTAATCAAGACCCTGGCAAAGGATGTGGTTCAGTTTTTCCACTCCAGGGTGGTACCAGATGATGACTGATTCTTGACGGTGGTGGGAGGATTCGGGGTGAGAGGTGAAATAGCACAGGAGATCTGTTTGCAGACTAGGTACCCTGGACTGGAACAACATAATTGTGACTGTCTGCAACTAGACGTGTCTTCTTTATGGTAAGTAGCAATCTGTCTTTTTCTGCATTGTTGATTCTGCATGAATAGGTAGATAAACGACAGTGATTTCTTTGCTACATGTTGTTACAGATAAATCTTTGTTCCAGTTCAGTAGCCGGCCGAAGTGGCCGTGCTATTCTAGGCGCTGCAGTCTGGAACCGCGAGACCGCTACGGTCGCAGGTTTGAATCCTGCCTCGGGCATGGATGTGTGTGATGTCCTTAGGTTAGTTAGGTTTAACTAGTTCTAAGTTCTAGGGGACTAATGACCTCAGAAGTTGAGTCCCATAGTGCTCAGAGCCATTTGAACCATTTTTTGAACCAGTTCAGTACGAGTTGGGAGTATGAGCACGGAATACAAGTCATGTGTGTTGTGTTAGCATGGTGACTGATATTAATTTCTATTTTGAAGCAACATGACAAAAAATATATCTATTCAGCAACAGAAAATCCACCAGTTTTCACGTTAGTTAAGAAAATGAAGCTGAGCATCCTCTAGACAAATGGTTCCTAACAGGTGGTCCGGGGACCCGCAGGGGTCCGCGAGCTTTGCCAGAGGGGTCCGCAAGATGCTATTAAAACAAAAAATTTATTAAATATATTTCGTATGATAACAGATTTTTTGTTTTGGCCGCTTCCGGCATGAGCAGAGCTTTAGCGAACGCAAACTTCTGCGTCTTCCTAGATCCAACTGACACTAGAAAATATAACTCTGTTTACCTGGAAATCGGTTTTACGTTCACTGGACCTTAGCAACAGCCTAAACCTCAATGCGTAATTTGCTATGAATGCCTTTCGAATGAATGTCAACTCAATGCAATCTCAAGTGTAGTACACTTAAAAGACCAATACACTCAGTTTTAATTTGTTCCTGACATTTTCGGTTAATACTCAATTTTAATTTTTTAAGGATTTTCTTATATTAAACACCCAGATTTGAAGACAAAGATTTTGAGCAATAATCAAAAATTTAACAATAACAATGATGGCTAAATAGAAAAAGTTTTAAGCTCAATATATTTTCGATAATGAATATGTCAATGTTTTTTCTAAGTGCCAAAAATAGAAAACGTATAAAAAGACTCTTAATTTGGTTTTTTTAGGTACTTGATACTGTGATATGACAAGGTATCAATCACGCTCGATGAGGGGGTTCTCGAGAAAATTTTGTTGGGGACCACTGCTCTAGACAGTATTAAATATTGCATTTGAGAATGAACTATGGGCCTGCAACTTTGAACAAGGAAGGACAATATCAGATAAGTACTATAAAAACTGTTTATTTAAATTGTACTATTGTTACTTCACTGTGCAGTGTCACTGTCCCTGTGTGCCAAATGCCGTGAAAATGTGACCAGTCACCCAGATTCAAACTTACTTCGAAATTAATAAATCGATTTAGGGTTTTACGAGGGTGGTGGCGGCCAGACCTCGCACACGTGCCACGTGGATAACCCGACTCTGTTACTGATAGCTTGGTGAAATGTCCTACATCTACATTTTCATGACTACTATACAGTTCACACGAAATGGGGGACAGAGTTCCACGGATATGATAAGCGAGTTGAGGCAACAATCATTAAAAGCGAATTTTCCGTTGCGGAGAGATCTTTTCACGAAATACAGTCGACAATTTTCTCTTCCGGATGATAAAACATTTTCTTAATTTGCACCTATTTTGCAGGTGGTGCATAGGACTACTTTCACTCTATTTCCCTACCGTTTCTCTCTCTAATGGCACACGCAAACAATGAACCTTTCAGTGCGAGCTCGGATTTCTCTTATCTTAACATAAGGCCAATTTCTCAGTATATAGGTAGGCCTATTACTTAAGAAAATGTTTTGTCGTTCGGAAGAGAAAGTCGATGACTGTAATTTCGTAAAAAGATCCGGTAGCAACGTAAAAGTCTTTTTTTTTTTTTTTTTTTTTTAATGATTGTCACCCGAACTCGGCCGGCCGCTGTGGCCGAACGGTTCTAGGCGCTTCAGTACGAAACCGCGCTGCTGCTGCAGTCGAATTTTCGAATCCTGCCTCGGGCATAGATGTGTGTGTTGTCCTTAGGTTTAAGTAGTTCTAAGTCTAGGGGACTGATAACCTCAGATGTTAAGTCCTATAGTGCTTAGAACCATTTGAACCATTTTGAACCCCAACTCGCTTATCGTATCTGTGACACTCTGTCCCCCGTCTTGTGATAATACGATAATACCATAAGAACTGCCCGTCTTTGGAGTTTTTCGATGTCCACGTCAGTCTGTACTTGTATTTAAGTACTGGCGCTGTAGCCGGCCGAAGTGGTTGTGCGGTTCTAGGCGCTGCAGTCTGGAACCGCGAGACCGCTACGGTCGCAGGTTCGAATCCTGCCTCGGGCATGGATGTGTGTGATGTCCTTAGGTTAGTTAGGTTTAACTAGTTCTAAGTTCTAGGGGACTAATGACCTCAGAAGTTGAGTCCCATAGTGTTCAGAGCCATTTTTGAACTGGCGCTGTAAGAAGGGGCAAATAATGTAGATTACTTAGAGGTGTGTGGCTGGTGGATCCTTTCACCAGTAGCAATTCACGCGTCTAAGTTCGCACCTCCACAGGCTCCCGCTACGATTACCACTGTAAATTGATTTACATACTCCTTTGAACAGAGTGATATTTACTTTAGTTTTCTTGAGGAAAAGGATGCTCTGTCCATCTATGTGATAAAGTGAGAGGCACCCATGTGCCTTGCTCATACTGTGGCAACAAGCAGTCAGGCCTGCAAGATGAGTGGTCTGCCAAGCGAGTGGATTCATTCCTATTTATCGAGTAACATGAGCTCTAGTACTCACAATTAAGTTACAAATTATTCTCCTGTTTGAATATAATACGCAGCGGAAACGGATAACGCACATCTGACTATCAGTAATTTACACAACTCTGACTGTTCACTACGCACTGGCAATACCACATTTTCTTTCTTATTCAACGGCTTTGATCAACACGTGGCCATCGCACTGAATATGAATGGCGCACGCATTATAAATTCTGGATATCACGACAACATACTATTCGAAGGAAAAGGCCAACAATCTTTTTCTTTTTACTATCTTTTTTATTTCGATAAATTCTATAACCTAAACACACCATTACATTTTCTACAACAATTGCACATGAGAAACTCCACCCAGTGGGCATGGCTTTACATTGGTGATTCTCTCTCTTATGGGCTCGTAAATATCTAACACTACAGTGCACTTTCTGGATAGGATGGTGGATCTTTTGCTATATCTCACACTTCGACTCTCACACCCATCATCACGAAAATTTCCTCCAGACCGAGCGGTACAAAAAGGAACATGGATAACCCACTGCCTCTGAACCTATCTTGCTACTCTCCCATGCAAACCACACATACTTAAATTACATGAAATACACCACACTGGCAATCTGGAATACAACACAAGGAATAGTCACAACGTTATAATTACATCACTTTCAGCTTTCCCACTTCAATTAGTATTCATCCCAGTTTCACGCGACACTGCCCCACTGCGTAACTTTTCTTTCCTACTATGAACTCTGGAGGATATATGCACGTCTTCCTGTGCAATGCAAGCCAAGTGGCGTTGCTAGATAGACGGCTGACTCACCTTGCTTCACTCTCAGAGTATTATAGTTTGAATCAAGCGTCACACGGGAAACATAACACGCAAAGTAATATTAAGAACATATTCATCACACACGCAAGTCCTCAACTGATACCATGGATGAGTACTTCTCATCCTTTGTCTCATACACAGATCGAGACTCACACAGTACTCACCAAGTGGGAGTACTCGTCTCTAATTTCAAGTCCTGCACACGCCATTTCTTAAATATTTCCAACTTATAGTACACACGCTAGTAATTCAGCTTAACTTAAGCACTCGGAAGTATTTCAACTTATTGCTACACGTGGTTTCATTGAGACCGTTGGTCACTTCCGAAGATTACTACGATCCCCTTAACATTACCTGCCTGACATTTAATTCTCCTCACAAAAGTTCCTGAAATAGAGAAATTATTACTCCAAACTACTCTTATTTCGCATGTATACCATGTCTCCACTCTTTTGTCTTTACGGAGCACACCTAAGACAGATCTTACCAACACAAGATCCAGCGGTAGAGTGCTGAAACATGGCCGTTCTTCAGGTCAGCTCGCACCTCCGTCGAGATGGGGGAAGACCATGCTACCCATTGGTCAGCCACATTTCAGGCGCTCAAAGCTCAGCTAAATTTCATCTCTTTGGTTCCACCAAAGGTGACCAAAGGACCGTCTCAAAGATGATCATATACTGCACATTCACTATCTGTGGTTCGCAGACGACCATACGTTCATTCATTTTGCAGATCTCACCAAATTGGATGTAGGAATTTATTTTGTGGGAGAGCACATGTGATCAATTAAATAAATAAATTGTCATTCTTTCCTACACTGGTATCTGGCTTCGGTGTATTAAGTGAAATTGAGTTATTACTACAAAAAATACGTTGTTTTGACAAGAATAACGAAGAATGTTGTACCTATTTTCAATGTCGGGTGGTACTGTACCCTTTCAAAAGAATGCAGTATAATTCAAGCATTAATAATGTTGCCGTTATACCCGAAGATCACAGGCTACAGATTACGCTAGTATCGTTTTAAGGCTGAGCAATTTAGAAATGAGAAAAAAACTGCCTCGCTTTCCAGGAGATATATTGTAATTTTTAAAATAAATACATATATTTATACAAGCAATACGTCCACCCAGAATCACGGACGGGAAGAGATTGATAGTTCAAGAGTGAAAAATTTGATATCGACTTAAGAAAACTGAATACAGATTTATGTTTACCTTTCTTTTCGTATATATCTCTTTTTGACGCGGGCATGTTTATATTCCATCTCTGCCCCGCACAGTGTTCCGATACGTGTTAAGTGACATACAGTTTTTGGATAAATCACAATAAGATTTTTCACAAACTTTATCTGGGAAGGATGCAATACTGGCCATTAATACTACAGAAAACGACGCCAAGCTCTGCGTAGGCAGTCTCTTTAGAAGATTTGCTGCGCCTTCCTTCTGCCAATAAAACGCATTACATTTCCTGTGTTCTGGTTCAGATTTAAGGTGTTCGTGATTGGAATGCCTAGGTATTTAGTTGAATGGACAGTCTTTAAATTTCTGCGCTGGATCGCCTAACAGAAACTTAGGAATTTTTTAGTATTCATACCGGAAAATTCAGATCCTCGAAGGATCTCTTAAATTCTGAGTCGAATACTGGATCCCCTATTTCTTCTAAATCGACTCATGTTTCTTCTTCTATCATATCAGATGAATCTTCCCCCTCATAGAGGACTTCAATATACTCTTTCCATCTATCGTTATCTCCTATGCATTTAACAGTGGAATTCCCGTTGTACTCTTAGAGTTACCATCTTTGCTTTTAATTTCACGGAAGATTGTTTTAACTCTCCCATATGCTGAATCAGCCCTTTCGACAATCATTTCTTTTCGATTTCTTCATATTTTTCATGGCTCCATTACTTCTGAGCTTCCCTGCATTTCCTGTTTATTTCATTCCACAGCGACTTGTATATCTGCATTCCTGAATTTCGCTGAACATTTCTGTACCTTCTTTCACTGATCAGCTGAAGTATTTCTTCTGTTACCCGTAGTTTCTTCGCAGTTATCATCTTTGCACCTATGTTTTCCCTTACAACTTCTGTGATGGCCCTTTTTAGAGATGTCCATTCCTCTTCAACTGTACTGCCTACTGCGCTATTCCTTATTGCTGTATCTATAGCCTTAGAGAATTTCATGCGTATCTCATTATTCCTCAGTACTTCCTTATCCCCCTTCTTCGTGTATTGATTTTTCCTGACTAACTTCCTAAACTTAAGCTTGCTCTTCATCACTACTACATTGTGATCTGGGTCCATATCTGCTCATGGGTACGCCTTACAGCCCAGTATCTGATTTCGGAATCTCTGTCTGCTATGAAGGAATCTAAATGAAATCTTCCTGTATCATCCGGCCTTTTCCAAGTATAACTCCTCTTATTGTGATTCTTGAAAGGGGTATTTGCTATAACGAGCTGAAATTTATTACAGAAATTGGTTGTCTTTCTCTTCTCTCATCCCTTGTCCCAAGCCCATATTCTCCTGTAACCTATTCTTCTACTCCTTCCCCTACAACTGCATTCCCGGCCCCCATGACTACTAGATTCTCATCCCCCTTCACGTACTGTATTACACTTTCAATATCCTCATATACTTTCTCTATCTCTTCATCTTCTGCTTGCAGTGTCGGCGTGTTTACCTGAACTACCGATGTCGGTGATGGTTTGCTGTCGATTCTGATAAGAACAACCCTATCACTAAACTGTTCTACTAACACATTCTCTGCCCTATCTTCCTATTCACAACGTTATACCATTTTCTGCTGCTGTTGATATTCCCCAATAGTCATCTTCGTTCCATTTCACTTCACTGACCCCTACTACATCTAGATGGAGCATTTGCAGGTTTTCTGGTTTCCCTACAACGTTCAACCTTCTGACATTCCACGACTATTCGCAGTAATGTGTAGAATGTATGAGTCTACTGACGTTCCATCTGACTTTCGGAAAAATATCATCCACACAATTCCGAAGACTGCAAGAGCTGACAAGAATGAGCTCATGCATCCAAGTTGCTGAAAATAATATCATACAGAAGAATGGAAAAGAAAATTGAGGATGTGTTAGACGACGACCAGTTTAGCTTTAAGAAATGTAAAGGCTCTAGAGAGGCAATTCTGACATTGCGGTTGATAATGGAAGCAAGACTAAAGATAAATCAAGACACGTTCAAAGGATTTATCGACCTGGGAAAAGCGTTCGACAATGTATAATGGTGCAAGATGTTTTAAATTATGAGAAACATATGGATAAGCTATATGGAGAAACGGGTAATGTGCAATACGTACAAGAGCCATGAGGGAATGACAAGAATGGACGATGGAGAACGAAGTGCTCGGATTAAAAAGGGCGTAAGACAGGAATGTAATCTTTCACCTCTACTGTTCAGTGTGTACATAGAAGAAGCAATGGTGGAAATATAATGTGGAGTGGAGTTACAATTCAAGGCGAAAGAATATCAATGATATAATTCGCTGATGACATTGAAATCCTGAGTGAAAGAGAAGAAGAATTGCATGATCTGCTGAATGGAATGAACAGTCTAATGAGTACAGAATATGGATTAAGAGCAAATAAAAGAAAGACGAAAGTAATGAGAAGTAGCAGAAATGAGAACAGCGAGAAACTTAACATCAGGGTTGGTGGTCATGAGGTAGATGGAGTTGAGGAATTCTGCCACCTAGGCAGTAGAATAACCAATGATGGACGGAGAAAGTAGGGCATCAAAAGCAAACTAGCAATGGCAAAAACGGTATTCCTGGCCAAGAGAAGTATACTAGTATCAAATATAGGCCTTAATTTGAGGAAGAAATTTCTGAGAATGTACGTCTGGAACACAGCATCATATGATAGTGAAACATTGACTGTGGGAAAACTGGAACAGAAGAGAATCGAAGCATTTGAGATGTGCTACGGGCAAGTGTTGAAAATTAGGTGGAGTGATAAGGTAAGGAGCGAGGAGGTTCGGCGCAGAATCGGAGAGGAGATGAATATGTGGAAAACCCTGACAAGGGACAGGATGATAAGACATGTGTTATGACATCAGGGAAGGTTTCCATGATACTAGAGGGAGCTGTAGAGGGCAAAAAATGTTAAGGAAGACAGAGATTGGAATACGTCCAACAAATAATTGAGGACATAGGTTGCAAGTGCTGCTCTGAGATGAGGAGGTTGGCACTGGAGAGGAATTCGTGGCGGCGCCATGAAACCAGTGAGAAGACTCATGATTAAAACAAAAATTTTTAAGGTGCAATGGACGCTATCCTCAACATATTTTGTATGAAGTATGTTGTACTTCGTTTCGATCTTCCGACGACTTCGCCAGTTTGTAAAGGACAGAAAAATCTGCAAACAAAGTAAGATGACTTCTAAGACTGTGTCCTAAGTCGTTTATATCGATAAAGAACAGCAGAGGTCTTATAAGTCTTCCTTGGAGATCCATGGGTATAACTTCGGTTTCACTAGATAACTTCCGTTCTAAAAGTAGGAACTATTACCTTTCCCACAGGAAATTAAGAATCCAGCTGCTCAGATGAGGCGATATTCAGTAGGCACAAAATCTGGTTAGAAATCGCTTGCGAGGAACGATGTCTTCTGGATATCTAGATATCTGGAATCAGCTTGAGATCTGTCGGTAGCACCCATTACTTCGTGTGCATAGAGTGTCAGCTGCGTTTCACAGGAACGGTAAGCAATGTCAGTTAAGTGGATTACTTCTACATCTTCATTGAAATCTGCATGGCTACTCTGCAATTCACAATTAAGTGCCTGGCAGTGATTTCATTGAACTACCTTCAAGCTATTTCTCTTCCGTTCGACTCTCGAATAGTGCGGTGGAAAAACATTGATATCTTTCCGTCCGAACTTCCTTATTTTGTTATGATGATCATTCCTTCCTATGTAGGTGATCGCCAACAAAATATTTTCACACACTGGGCACAAAATTGGTGATCGATATTTCGTGAGAAGATCCAGCACCAACGAAAATCGTCTTTGTTTTGATGATTACCACCACAATTCGCATATCATATCCGTGGTTCTCTCTCCTCTATTTCGCGATAGTAGAAAAGGTGGTGCCTTTCTTTGTATGCTTTCGATTCATCCGTCAAACCTAACTGGTGCGGGTCCCACTCCGCACAGCAATACTCCTGAAGAGAGCGGACAAGCGCGGTTTAAGCTGACTCCATAGTAGACCTTTCACATATTCTAAGTGTTCTTCCAATAAATCTTAGTTTTGGTTTGCTTTCCCTACTATATTATCTACATGATCGCTTCAATTTAACTTATTTGTAATTGTAATCACCAAGTATTAGTTGAATTTACTGCGGATTCCTTTTAGTACTCATATGAACAACTTCAATGCCACTTTTTGCACCATACATATATATTGTCTAAATCATTTTGCAATTGGTTTTGGTCATCTGGTGACTTTACAAGACGGTAAATGACTGCATCATCTGCAAACAATCTAAGGGCGCTGCTCAGTTGGTCTTCTGTGTCATTTACGTAGATCAAGAACAGCAGAAGCCTGTAACATTTCCTTGACGAACGCTAAATACTAGTTAGCTACGTTTTACTAGGTGTATTTCCGTCAGTTACTAAGAATTGTGACCTTTCTGGCAAGAAATCACGAATCCAGTCGCACAACTGAGACGATACTCCATAGGCAAGCAATTTGATTAGAAATCGCTTGTGAGGAACGGTTTCGAAAGCCTTCTGCAAATCTAAAAACTAAAAACATGGAATGGAATCAATTTGGCATCCCCTGTCGACAGCTCTCATTACTCCGGGAGAACAAAGAGGCGGTTGAGTTTCACAACAACGACTTTTTCTGAATCCGTATTGGCTGTTTGGTAATAAATGGTTTTCTTTGAGGTAACCCATAATCTACGAACACAGTATTTGTTCCAAAATCCCACTGCAAATCCATGTTAGCGATGCAGGTCTCTAATTAATCGGATCACTACTTCCTTTCTTCGATAGTGGTGTGATTTGTTCAACTTTCCAGTCTTTAGGTACGGATCTTTCGACCAGAGAGCGGTTGTACATTATAGCTAGGAATGGATGGGGCTATTGTGTCAGCCTGAAACGAACCTGAATGGTGCACAATCTGGATCGGAGGCCTTGCTTCTGTTAAGTGATTTAAGCTGCTTCGCCACACCGATGATATCTATTTCCAAGTTACCCATGTTGACAGTTGTTCTTGATTCGAATTCACAAATATTTTACTTAAAATTTCTTGGTGAAGCAATTTCGAAAAACTTTGTTTAGTAACTCTGCTTCAGTGGCTCTGTCGTCCGTATCATCACCATTGTTATCGCATAGTGAGGGTACTTACTTTACATACGACAAGAAACTCTTTGAATTTTCTGCCAGATTTCGAGACAGAGTTTCTTCGTGGAAATTATCAAAAGCATTTCGCATTGTAGTTCGCTGTAAGTTTCGTACTTCTGCAAAACTATGTCAGTCTTGAAAGTTTCACGTTCTTTTCAATTTGGCATGCTTTTTTTCGTTGCTTCTGCAACAATGTTCTGACCTGCTTTGTGTACCATGGGAGATCATCACCATCTTTAATTAGTTTACCTGGTACGTGTCTCTCAATTTCCGTTGACACCATTTCTCTGAATTTAAGCCACGTCTGGTCTGCACTTACATAGACCAGAAGAAGTGGAGACTGTCTCCTAGGAAGGCATTTATGCCGGCCGGAGTGGCCGAGCGTTTCTAGACGCTTCAGTCTGGAACCGCGTTACCGCTACGGTCGCAGGTTCGAATCCTGCCTCGGGCAGGTTAGTTAGGTTTAAGTAGTTCTAAGTTCTAGGGGACTGATAACCTCAGATGTTAAGTCCCATAGTGCTCAGAGCCATTTGAACCATTTGAAGACATTTATCGAATTTTATCTACTTTTTTTTAAATAGATGTACTTTGCGTTTATTTTTGGTTGGTTTCGATGTTACGGTCTTTACTCTCGCCACCACAAACTTTCCCTTCTTTGACATATTGCGATTATACTAGTTTTAGGAAAATCTAGAATATTTTCAAAGGTAACTCAGGCGAATTACTGATCTGCAGGTGGCTTGAACTTTGTAAATAGGCTGTTTAGGTTTTTATGTTGGTAACGTCACGTAGCACTCTGTATGAAAATCACTGACTTGTGCTGTGTGCAGTCTGTGGCTGGTTTGCATTGTTGGAATTTGCTATTTTAGTGTTGGGCAGTTGGCTGTTAACAGCGCGTGGCGTTGCGCAGTTGGAGGTGAGCCGCCAGCAGTGGTGGATGTGGGGAGAGAGATGGCGGAGTTTTGAGAGTGGATGATCTGGACGTGTGTCTATCAGAGAGAGTAAATTTGTAAGGCTGGATGTCATGAACTGATTATATATATATAATGACTTTTGAACACTATTAAGGTAAATACATTGTTTGTTCTCTATCAAAATCTCTCATTTGCTAAGTATGCCTATCAGTAGTTAGTGCCTTCAGTAGTCAGAATCTTTTATTCAGCTGGCAGTATTGGCGCTCGCTGTATTGCATTAGTTCGAGTAACGAAGATTTTTGTGCGGTAAGTGATTCATGAAAGGTATAGGTTATTGTTAGTAAGGGACATTCTTTTGTAGGGATTATTGAAAGTCAGATTGCGTTGCGCTAAAAATATTGTGTGTCAGTTTAGTGATGATCAGAATAAGTAAAGAGAGAAATGTCTGAGTACGTTCAGTTTTGCTCAGCTGCTTGAAAATCAAATAATGTAAGAGGTTTTCTAGCACTGTCATTTTTAAATTTTGCTAAGGCGACGTTTCAAGTTGCCGTGAACGTACGGAGCTTTTAAATCCGCGCTGCCTGGGCGCGCCTGTGCGCTGGGCCAGAGACCCGCGGACGCTGGCGAGAATGCAGGCGTCCGCCATCGCCGCCGGCTGCCCGCTGCCGACTTTTTGTGGCCGAGATGACAACTTATGACGGGGACAGCCGGGACGCGAGTTTTGCGTTCCTGCGCCGGTCCCGCGGAATGTAGGCGCCATTTTATACCCGTGCTGCCATCGAGTGGCGGCGTCGCGAACCGCCTGCAGCAGCGGCGGGGGTGCCATCTTGGATGCAGCCGCGTCTCCGAGCTGTCAGTTGACATTTTTATGCCAAACAAGGACAAATAATGGAGCGACATAGAAGGCTGCATGATTTAAGAGGCAGAGCGAGGGACGTCCTGTGCCACCAGTAATGGGTTCCATTTGTAAGGCACGTATGCCCGTAAAAGCTTCAGTAGATTTTTTTTTTTAATCGTTATTATTTTTGTCTCATTCGGCCTCATATCTGGAATCTCTTTACGGCAGGGTTTCGAGATCAAAGGTATGAACTTCTGCAAAGCATCATTGCTATCTTTCACCACCTGCAGAATTTCGGCAAGGAATTCCATTTGCATATCGGACGTAACTGGCAGGCAACGTAAACAGCTGTCGTCCCAACTAAATCCGGTTTATATTGCCGTTTTTATAACAGCATGGGCCCTAACTGGCACTCGAGAGGTCATGAAGGGAGGATCATTACGTTGGGAATTGCGTCACATAATAGGCAGCTGTCCATGTTATTTTACACTTTATTATGGATTTAGGTGAATTTGAAACCATCCACGTGTCATAAGATGGTTCAAATGGCTCTAAGCACTATGGGACTTAACGTCTGAAGTGATCAGTCCCCTGGACTTAGAACTACTTAAACCTAACTAACCTAAGGACATCACACACATCCATGCCCGATGCAGGATTCGAACCTGCCACCGTAGCAGCAGCGCGGTTCCAGACTGAAGCGCCTAGAAACTCTCGGCCACAGCGGCCGGCCGTGCCATAAGACATTTTCAACCGTACATTGCACGTTAACAACTATAACACCTTCCAAAATCTTCTATTATAGAATAATATGTGTGATAATCAACATGTTCTCAGTCATGCAATTACAGAATGATTAGTCATTGCAATCGTAGATTACACAGGCGAAAAGGTTTTTCGACCCATGGATGTCCTGCAATTTATAGAAAACCATAGTCAAAAATTAAATAACTGGAGTCTGTTCACCAAGAGCTGGGGCGAAACAGAAACAGTGCCACGTGACCGACTACCACCAGTTCCAGTGAAAGCAATGGTGTAGAATATGACTACCACCCGTTCCAGTAAAAGAAACGGTGTAGAATATCCTTCGAGTACACGGCGCAGTTGGCCGCCGGGCTGATGTCACAGCAAAATGTGCGACGTCGGTGAGAAACACTGTTTTATGAACTTGGAATCCAATGTAATGAAAAAAGAAATAATTTAAGAAATCGGCAGGTCTCATGGAAGATACAAACATAAGCGATTTTAGTAACAGTGCTAGTCACAGTTACGGTAAGAAACAATAAAACTGTTCATTCTGTCAAGTTCGAACTATTTTCGTTCAGGTTTGTAACAAAACGCTCTTCTCTCTGCGCTATAATGCAGTCTATTTTCCATATTCCAGATTCAACTTTTTTCACCTCCTGTGGGATGCATTTGTTCCTCTCTCCTGCAGAGTACTTGTTCTAGTAGTTCTGTAACTTCAAAAGTTTTGTGTATTATGTTTTTTGCTGCAACAGGGCCTTTGACTCTGGCTCAAACTAAATTTATGGTGTTTCATTCGGAGTTTATTTATTTATTTAATCGTATGGATGGGGCGCCCCGCCGGGCAGACCGTTCGCCGGGTGCCGGTCTTATAATTTGACGCCACTTCGGCGACCTGCAATCGATGAGGATGATAGGATGATGATGAGGACAGCACAACACCTAGTCCTTGGGCGGAGAAAATTCCCCGATCCAGCCGGGAATCTCACCCGGGCTCAGAGGATTGACAATCCGTCACGCTGACTATTCAGCTGCCGGGGGTGGACGTTATTCGCAGTGTTATTGAGGAATTCGAAGAACAGTTTTCCCTGCGTTCTTAGCCATTTGATCTACTGTGTAATCGTTGTGCGATACTCTACTTTTTTAACGATTTCTTTTAGTTCTTTCTCCAACATGTCATCTCCAAAAGTGACATGTTTAGATTTTAGACATTCTAACATACCTTGCGTACGGAATTTTATTTCGACAGAATTTGTACGACGTTTTATCAAGAACAATAACTGTGTTTTCCCGTAGCTTGAAACCACTTATCCGACATATCGGCGCACATCTCCTGCTGCTTTGCTCCCAATGTGTGTGAGAAACAGGTGTTTTCAGTTTACCCGGTGGGCCTTCGATTCCAGTGTATAATCCAGATAGAAATGCTTCTTTAGGGTATGTTACGGCGTTATCTGCCCAGACATTACTTCGGGTACATCCTCTGTGCAACCACGTCTCGTCCAAAATGCCCAAATTGCCCAAACCAGGATCTTCATTCACGGCAGAAGGCACTTTGTCAATTGTTGGCAATTCGTTACGAAAACAAAATTCATGTACTTTCCTCCTTATCTCATTTATATGGAATTTATCACCACTTTCTGAAATCTTCTGTCCTGACTTTTCTTTAATAGGATATTGAAAAGAGTGTGTATCCTTATACTCACTTATCACATGATACACTGAAGAACTATCAACACCTGCTTCAGGACAATATCGGTTACTGACTGCTCTGGATGCAACAGCCCCGTTTCATATACATTAAAAACCACGTGTTTCTCTGAAGAACTTAATAATTTCTTCTTTGATCGGTACTCGGGTACACTCAAAACTGACATGTCGACCTTGCTCACTGTATTCGCGGAAGATGACTTAAACAGTTTACTCGTACATGATACTAATTGAAAAAAAGAACAACTATTGCATGTGCGCCACGCAGGGTAGCCGTGCGGTCTAGGGCGTCTTGTCGCGGATCGCGCGGCTCCCCCCATCGGGGGTTTGAGTCCCCCCTCGGACATGGGTGTGTGTGTTGTCCATAGCATAAGTTAGATCAAGTAGTGCTAGGCCTAGGGACCGATGACCTCAGCAGTTTGGTCACATAGTCCTTACCACAAATTTTCAATTACTGGGTATGCGCCGGCTTGGGTGGCCGAGCGGTTCTAGGCGCTACAGTCTGGAACCGCGCGACCGATACGGTCGCAGGTTCGAATCCTGCCTCGGGCATGGATGTGTGTGATGTCCTCATGTTAGTTAGGTTTAAGTTCTAGGGGACTGATGACCTCGGAAGTTAAGTCCCAAAGTGCTCAGAGCCATTTGAACCATTTTTGAACTGGGTATACACAGAAACAAGGAATGCTCAATCTGATTAGAAACACTGATACTTACGCTAATAAGCGAATATTGTTGTTTCGGACGTGATTAACTTTGTAATCGGATTTTAAGATCACACTCTAACGACTTATACCCGCAACGGATGTGGCCACGCAGAGCGAGAGCTCCCTGCCTTTTTCACCCCTCGATGGCAGCACTGTGGTCACGTGGCCTGCTGTGTTTCAAGGCCATCGCTGGTTTCGCTGAATGGAGTATAGTACAAGTGTGTTACATATGATGCAACTCTTAACATTCATGGAAGCTACACAAAATATGAGGGGCGTTTAATACAACACATTCCTGTTTTTTCTGTTTTGTGAAATCAGATTCGTTTATTTCAACATACCATATTATTGCCACTCTTTTGGGTATAAAACCTCTTTATTTTTTCAACATGATTTCAGTTCAATGCGAAGGCCTTTCGCCACCTTATTATAAGGGCCGCCGGCCGCTGTGACCGACCAGTTCTAGGCGCTTCAGTCCGGAACCGCGCCGCTGCTACGGTCGCAGCTTCGAATCCTGCCTCAGGCATGGATGTGTGTGTTGTCCTTAGGTTAGTTAGGTTTAATTAGTTCTAAGTTCTAGGGGGCTGACGATCTCAGAAGTTAAGTCCCATAGTGCTCAGTCCATTTGAACCATAAATATCCTCGGAGTAGTGAAGCAACTTAAATCACTTAATAAAAGCAAGTCTTCTGGTCCAGACTGTATACTAATTAGGTTCCTTTCGGAGTATGCTGATGCATTAGCTCCGTACTTAACAATCATATACAACCGTTCGCTCGACGAAAGATCCGTACCCAAAGACTGGAAAGTCGCATAAGTCACACCAATATTCAAGAAAGATAATATGAGTAATCCACTAAATGACAGGCCAAAATCGTTAACGTCGATATGCAGCAGGGTTTTAGGACATATATAGTGTTCGAACACTACGAATTACCTAGAAGAAAACGGTCTATTGATACACAGTCAACATGGGTTTAGAAAACATCGTTCCTGTGAAACACAACTAACTCTTTATTCACCTGAAGTGTTGAGTGCTATTGACAAGGGATTTCAGATCGATTCCGTATTTCTGGATTTCCGGAAGGCTTTTGACACTGTACCACACAAGCGTCTCGTATAGAAAATGCGTGCTTATGGAATATCGTCTCAGTTATGTGACTGGATTTGTTATTTCCTGTCAGAGAGGTCACAGTTCGTAGTAATTGACGGAAAGTCATCGTGTAAAACAGAAGTGATTTCTGGCGTTCCCCAAGGTAGCGTTATGGGCCCTTTGCTGTTCCTTATCTATATAAACGATTTGAGAGACAATCTGAGCGGCCGTCTTCGGTTGTCTGCAGATGACGCTGTCGTTTATCAGAAGATCAAAACAAACTGCAAAACGAAAAAAAAAAATAACTGAATGGTGCGAAAAGTGGCAGTTGACCCTGAATATCGAAAAGTGTGAGGTCACCCACATGAGTGCTAACAGGAAGTCATTAAACTTCGGTTACACGATAAATCAGTATAATCTAAAACCCGTAAATTCAACTAAATACCTAGGTATTACAATTACGAACAACTTAAATTGGAAGGAACACACAGAAAATGTTGTGGGGAAGGCTAACCAAAGACTGCGTTTTATTGGCAGGACACTTAGAAAATGTAACAGATCTACTAAGGAGATTGCCTACACTACGCTTGCCCGTCGTGTTTTAGAATAATGCTGCTCGGTGTGGGATCCTTACCAGATAGGACTGACAGAGTATATCGAAAAAGTTCAAAGACAGGCAGCACGTTTAGTATTATCGCGAAATATGGAAGAGAGTGTCACAGAAATGATGCAGGGTTTGGGCTGCAAATCGTTGAAAGAAAGGCGTTTGTCTTTGTGACGGAATCTTCTCACGAAATTCCAATCACCATGTTTCTTCTCCGAATGCGAAAATATTTTGTTGACACCGACCTACATAGGGAGGAGCGATCATCACGATAAAATAAGGGAAATCAGAGCTCGTAATTGTGAAGGTGGTTCGATGAACCCTCTGCCAGGCATTTAAATGTAATTTGCAGAGTATCCATGTCGATGTAGATGCAGATGCTTTCCTGATGTTCATCTTACATACCGTCCATTCCGTTCAACTGCTCTAACAAGTGATTTGTTGCCTCTGATCGAAGTACAATGTCATCGGCAAACCTCTAGATTTTTTTTATTTCTTCTCCTCGGATTTTAATTCCTACTCCAAATTTTTCTTTAGTTTCCTCTACTGCTTGCTCAATATACAGATTGAATAATGTCGGAGATAGGCTACAACCCTGTCTCACTCCCTTCTAACCAACTGCTTCCCTTTCGTGCCCCTCGACTCTTGCAACTTCCATCTGGTTTCTGTACAAATTGTAAATAGCATTTCACTCCCTGTATTTTACCCCTGCCGCCTTCAGAATTTGAACGAGAATATTCTAGTCAACACTGTCAAAAGTTTCCTCTAAGTCTACAATTGCTATAAACGTGTCTTAGTAGTACCGAATTAATATATTAATAGTCACTCCATTATGTGACATTCTTTCATGTTTCTCTGTGTTTATGACGTCATAGCCTCTGAACTATCGATCGTACAGGTGACATATTTGTGTAGGTACCCATAGCAGCAAATTCGGACACTGTCTGCAAAGTGCGTTTCGAATGGAATTAGTAGAAAAGAAGTAATAAATTTCGACGTTATGCAAAATAGGCAGTATTTTACGTATCTCTGTGTTTATGTCATATTTCCTGAGCTATGTGTGGTACCATCGTATAGTTTTGTAGGTGCATTTATTGGCATATGTGGATACTGTCTGCGAAATTTATTCCGAATACAGATAGTAGTAAATGAGTAATACATTTAAACTCTGTGCATGATGTGGCATTTTTCACTCATGTCATTGTTTCTGACTTCATTTCACCTAAACTACGAGAGGTAGGTAGTTCTTATCTACATGGTGATTCTTGTCTGACGGTAAGGGATACGCGTACAAGTTTGGTTGAAATCGGTCCACCGTTTTAGTTCACGATATAATCATGCAATCTGTCAACAGATATCTGTACGACTGTGTTCTTTACGGAAGATGGCATCTAATCGACGGACAACAACACCAACTATGACGTCAGGTCACATGTCAAAGGGGCCAGTGTTTGCCGGGTCCTATATCCTCAGTCGTTGAGTACGCAGTCACAGACGGTGCAGTATAGCACTGAGGAGACGTCTATAGACTCTCGGTTATGAGCCATAGGAAGAATGGAAGCAGGACAGTCGCAAAGTGATGTGACCTGATGGCTTAATGCATCATTCTGTTGTTTCTCAGATGTGGCGACAGTTTATAGAGAGCGAAATTATATCCCAGAGGCCAGAGTACGGCCTACCACGTGTGACATCGGATTGAAAGTACCGTTATTTGGCTGTAAGGGCACGACGGTAACGCCTTAGCACTGCACGGCAACTGGAATCTGACCTGACAGATCCACTGAACGTATTGTATCGAGGCAAAAGGTGAACAAAAGGCCTCGGCAGAGTGACGACCTTTCCTGTCGAAGACCTGCTGTATGTGTACTTCTAATGCATCTTCACAGGAGTGAACATCTAGAGTGGAGTCGCCAACATTCCATCAGAACGGTCGAACAGTGGACCAATGTCCTTTTCACAGATAAGTCCCGAAATGGTCTGGAGAATGATTCTCAACGGATTCGTATGTGGAGGGAACGCGGAACACGATTTCGCGACCCAAACATTGTGGAAAGAGAGTGATATCGAGGAGGATCCCTAATGGTATGGACAAGAATTACGCTGAGTACCCGAACACCTCTTCATGAAATTGTACGGTAAATCGCCATGGTTTAACTGCTGTCAGGTACCGTGACGAGGTCTTGGGACCTCATGAGTGGTTGTTGCGAGGTGCTGTGGGCCCACTCTTCTTACTGATGGATGATAATGCTTGACCTCATAGAGCACGGATGGTTCATGTTTCCTTGGAAACGTAAGACATTGCACGTGTGGCTTGACCTGCTCGCTGTCCCGATTTGAATCCCACTGAGAATGTCTGGCGTACACTGGGGAGACGGGCTGCATCATGTCAGCATCCACCAACCACTCTCCAACACTTGCTTGCAGATCTGCGGGAAGAATGGGCGTTATTGCCTCAAAATGAGACCGATGACGTCATTCACAGCATGCGCCGTTGTTGTCAGGCCTGTATCACTGCCAGATGTGGTCGCACTCCGTACTGATCGCATTAACCAGTTGTCGGAATGTGTGGGTAAATCCGTTAAGCCGGCCGAGGTGGCCGAGCGGTTCTAGGCCGTACAGTCTGGAACCGCGACACGCTGCGGTCGCAGGTTCGAATCCTGCCTCGGGCATGGATGTGTGATGTCCTTAGGTTAGTTAGGTGTAAGTAGTTCTAAGTTCCAGGGGACTGATGACCTCAGAAGTTAAGTCCCATAGTGCTCAGAGCCATTTTTTGAAATCCGTTAAGTTGAAAAAAAAAACAAATAATATTTTTGTCTACCGTAATGCGTGTTGCAGTTGTTTACGTTCTGTATTCTTCACATTGTTTCTACTTTACTATCAACTGTGTATACTGTTTGGTGGCAAAATAAACACAACCTGCCGCGCGGAGTGGCCGCGCGGTTTCAGGCGCCACGCAGGAAGCGGGCGGCCACTCCCACCGGATGTTACGAGTCCTTCCTGGGGCATGGGTGTGTGTGTTGTCCTTAGCGTAAGTTAGTTTAAGTAGTGTGGAAGTTTAGGGACCAATGATCTCAGCAGTTTGTTCCCACAGGAATTCACACACATCTGGACATTTGAAACACAACCTTGCTTCAGTTTTGGTCATACATTTTTATAAAATATACGGATTTGCACATCATATGCTTTCTACAATCTGGAGTAAGCAAAGATGGCGTTTTAGTACAGAAAAAATGCGTAGGTCGTGCAAAATAAGACCCCTGGCAACAGCGGAAAATTTTTAATAAAACATTTAATTATTATTATTAATGTTGTTCTAATCTGATTCTCTCTGTCTTTGTGTGTGTGTGTGTGTGTGTGTGAGTGAGTGAGAGAGGGAGAGAGCGAGAGAGAGAGAGAGAGAGGGAGAGACTGAGAGAGGGAGAAGGGGGGGGGGAGAATTTAGCAAACTGCAATGTATGATAGAACTTTCACGACTGCTCGTAATAGGAACATGCTTCTGTACCGGCGATCACACTTCTTTTTGTACATACACCGTATGATCTCAAATAGTGAGATATTAATTAAACTTTTCACTGTTAAAGAAGCAACGAGAACACAGTCGTGTCAGTAGCTGAGAGTAAAAATAAATTTTTCTCAGACTGCAATTAAATGAGCTTCGACTTCTTGTAAATTGAAGGTCATTAAATTTTAGTCTGAGGCAAACTCAAGCTTACCCCCAAAGAGACACTAAACTTATTTGAAAAGTCCTCTAGACAATGTAGCTAAGCAAAGTGTTCCTCCTCCTCATTGCCGTTTGACACAGCATTTCGAAGCATGGAGCTCATCTTCTGCTAATGCTGTAGGTGCGATGTGTAGTGAAAGAACGTTGTAAGTAGGCTGTTTAGGTTCCTATGTTGGTAACGCCACGTAGCGCTCTGTATGAAAATCGCTGACTGCGCTGTGTGCAGTCTGTGGCTGGTTGGAGTCATTGTTGGAATATTCTCTTGTGTAGTGTTGGGCAGTTGGATGTGAACAGCGCGTATAGTTGGGCAGTTGGAGGTGAGCCGCAAGCAGTGGTGGATGTGGGGAGAGAGATGCCAGAGTTTTGAGAGCGGACGATCTGGACGTGTGTCCGTCAGAAAAAGGAAATTTCTAAGACTGGGTGTCATGAACTGATATATATATTATGACTTTTGAACACTATTAAGGTAAATACATTGTTTGTTCTCTATCAAAATCTTTCATTTGCTAACTATGCCTATCAGTAGTTAGTGCCTTCAGTAGTTTGAATCTTTTATTTAGCTGCCAGTATTGGCGCTTGTTGTATTGCAGTAGTTCGAGTAACTAAGATTTTTGTGAGGTAAGTTATTCATGAAGCGTGTAGGTTATTGTTAGTCAGGGCCATTCTTTTGTAGAGATTATTGAAAGTCAGATTGTGTTACGCTAAAATATTGTGTGTCAGTTTAGAAAAGATCAGAATAAGTTTAGTTTTGCTCAGTTGTTTGAAAATCAAATAACGTAAGAAGCTTACCATGACAGTCATTCTTAATTTTCGAAGGGGAAGATTCAACGTCAGCTAAGTCTGGCTCTACCGTTTTACACTCAGGTGATGGAAGTCACGGGATAGCTATATGCACATGTACAGATGGCTTCAGTACTGCGTAGACAAGGTATGGAACGGCAGTGCACTGGTTGAGCTGTGATTTGTACTCAGGTGAATCACGTAAAAAAGTTTCCGACGTGATTATGGTATCACAACGAGAATTAACAGACTTTGAATGTGGAATGGTAGATGGAGCTAGACGCATGGAACATTCAGTTTCGGAAATCTTTAGGGAATTCTACATTCCGATATCCTCAGTGTCAACAGTTTGCCGAGAACACAAAATTTTAGGCATTACCTGTCACCACGGACATCGCAGTGGCCTCGAATATCACTTAACGACCAAGAGCAGCGGCCTATGTGCAGAGTCGTCAATGCTAACAGGCCAGTCACACTGCCTAAAATAATCACAGAAATCAATGTGCGAGGTATGACGACGTAATCGTTAGGACAGTGCTGTGAAATTTGGTATTAACTGCCTGTGACAGCTGACGACCGACGCGAGTGTCTTTGCTAATAGCACGACATCGCCTGCAGCGCCTCTCCAGGACTCATCACCATGTCACTTGGACCCTAGACGACTGGAAAACCGTTTCTGGTCATATGAGTCCTGATTTCAGTTCGTAAGAGCTGATGGTAAGGTAGTGTGTGGCGCAGACTCCACGACGCCGTAGACCCAAGTTGTCAACAAGGCACTGTGCACGTTGATGATGGCCCAATAATGGTGTGGGCTGTGTTTGGGTGGAACATACTTGGTCCTCTGGTCTACCTGGACCGATCATTGCTGGAAACAGATATGTTCGGCTACTTGGAGACCATTTGCAGTCATTCAAGCCATTCAGGGACTTCAATGTTCCCAAACAACGATGGAATTTTTGTGAATGACAATGTGGCATATCACCTGCTCATAATTGTTAGTGATTGGTTTGATGAACATTTTAGAAAATTCTAGCGAATGATTCGACCACCCAGATCGACCGCCATGAATATCATTGGACACAATTGAGAGGTCAGTTCGTGCACAAAATCCTACACCAGCAACATTTTCGCATTTATGGACAACTATAGAGGCTGAATGTCTCAATATTTCTGCAGTGGACGTCCATCGACTTGTTGAGTCCATGGCACGTCGAGTTGATGCACTACGCCGTGTAAAAGAAGGTCCGACAAGCTATTAGAAGATATTCCATGATTTTTGTCACCTCAGCATGTTGAAGTATGGAGAGTAATGTTCCACACTTCTCTCTGTGAACGGCTGCGTCTAATAATGTGTATGTACGACAGATGTAAGTTTCTATAAGAGTTCCATGTTGTATTTAAGTGCAGCAAAGAATTTGCCCATATGACTTGTGACAGACACATCTTGAAATTCAGCAGACTTCAGTCCCGTAACAGGCTCTTCAATATTGAGGTCTCGAACTTTTCCCAGACTTTTCACTTGTGTTTCTTAACGAGCATATCGGAACGCCTATTCCTTTTGTTATTTCGTCACGAAAATCATTATACCACGTCTTGTGGCGAAAACATTTTTAGCAGGAGATCTCTGTGATTATCTGGCTGCCTCTATTTCTTAACTTTAGATGTATGCCTCGAAGTGACTGTTCCTTAGCACCACCCAGAAGACACGTGTGACTTACGGATGTAATTGACGCGGACAGATTGTTAGTAATTCCGATCTTCAAATATTGAAAACTATTCTCTGTGGGACGATAGGTTGATTTCAAGACATTACACTCTTATCACAGGCAGTGTTAGCGTAATGATGAATTCAGTGCTAATTACAAACTCTGTTCTAGGCGCTTCAGTCTGGAACCGCGCGACCTCTACGGTCGCAGGTTCGAATCCTGCCTCGGGCATGGATGTGTGTGATGTCCTTAGGTTAGTTAGGTTTAAGTAGTTGTAAGCTCTAGGGGACTGATGACCTCAGATATTAAGTCCCATGGTGCTCAGAGCCATTTGAACCATTTTTGAACAAACTCTGCTGGGGAGAATGCTGTGCTCTTATTCACAAAAAAGCCCCTGGGTTTGACCAGCCTCACGCAGTTTGAACTACTCTGAATCGCCTCCGAACGGGCCATGGATGATATTAGGCACCTACCATAAGGACTGGAAAATCTTCCTCATCACTTTGTGACTGTGGTGCTGAATGACACGAACTTGCACAGTTTGTGTCAACTTGTTCTGCACGTGCGTACTAGCGTCATGGTAGCAGGAAATGGATTATCAAAAATTTTAATATTTCACTGCAGCTATTGTCATCTGCTTTGTATTTTGCTGGAGACTTTTCTGAAGTGTTCATAGGTGGCGGTTTAGTAATACTTAAGAACTGAAACGCCAAAGAAACTGGTACTCGTATTGGCGTGCGTATTCAAATACACAGATATGTAAACAGGCAGATACACGGCGATGTGGTCGGCAACGCCTATATCACACAACACGTGCTTGTCGCAGTTGTTAGATTGGTTACTGCTGCTACAGTGGCAGGTTATCAAGTGAGTTTGAACTTGGTGTTGTAGTCGGCGCACGAGACCTGGGACACCGCATCTCCCGAAAGCGAGTCCAGTGTGTTAATCACAGCGCCACCTCGCTCGGTGTCTGAACTAATTTTCGTCCGAGAGTGTACTGGTGATTACTACTTCATTGGTTTTGAATTCTATACCGACCCTACAATACATCTACTATTTGTGGAGTCGTGGTTGACAAGATGCACTTGTCCAAAAGCAAGTGCCACATCAAATTAACGAAGTCGTGACAGGAAAGGGAGCATGTCGTTCTTCTGTCTCCAACAAAAAGCCTATTCCAAAAATACCAGGAGACATTACGTTCCTGTTCGATAAAATAACACGGAAATACCAACAGGGGAAAGATGGTAGAAATTCATACGTCTATAAAAAAAATTAAAAATAAATACGGAGCTTGAAGCATACAATAATTTCCACCGTCAGACCTTAGCAAATATCTGGCCGAGAAAGCGAGAAACTCTTTGTCCTATGTAAAATAACTAAACAGGGCGAATGTTTGTATCCAGTCAAGCGTCAACCGGTCTGGTATGGCAACAGAAAACAGCAAAAGAAATCAGTCACGCAGGAGCATCTTAGAAACATACCGTGGTGTGACCTCGCACGTGCCGTCGTATTCAGGGCGTATCAGCGGATTAGAGAGGGAATCGAAAGAGTTTAAAGCAAATAATTCGCCACGTCCGGATGCAATCCCACTTTGGTTTTGCGGAGAGAACTCTGCAGCAAGAGTTAGCTGATTTTTATCGTGTATCTTTTCCCTGGAAGCGAGTGGAAAAAGCGCAGGCTGCCCCTGTGTGTAAGAACGATGAAAGAAGGATACGAAAAATTACTGACCAATATCTTTAACACCGATTTGCTGATGAATTACTGAGTATATTCTCTAAGTTAGAAAAAAAACAAACGACGTATCACCTTGGAGATATGCAAATGGGTCACAAACTGATAGTCATACAAGTATCGGCGGAAAATGCAAAATTGTAAACTTCGGCTGCCGATGGATGAACATGTGACGCTGCAGGGCAATTTCACCGCGCAGCTTGCAAGGATATCAAACTCGGACATGTCGGTACCAGGTCGTAAATTCTTTGCGAATGTCATTCCGTGTACTCGCTTAGACAGTAACTATGCCTCGCAGGCAGGCGCGTTACCAATATACGCAGATAGCATTTGAGAGAGGACAAAGTGTAATTGGGCTCAAAGAAGCCGGTTGGAGTACTGGCGAATCTCTCGACAGTTGAGTAGGAGTGATGCCACTATTCGACGCTGTTGGCAGGCATAGGTGAACCATGGCGAAACACGGCGTCTAGAAGGAAGCGGTCGATCTAGACAGGCGACAGGACATGAGGATCGATTAATCGTCAGAGAGGCATTCCTAGTCCCAGGTTGATTATCATTGATCCGACGTGCAACTGGTGCTTCAGTGACGGCAAGTACCAGTAGTAGGCGGCTCACAGAAAGAAGACTGAGCTCACAGGGCCCCTTGCGCTGTCTACTATTGACTTCCGTATACCTACAAGCCCGTATGCGGTAGTGTCAGGCACATTCGGCCAGGAATCTCAACGGCCGCCGTAGAATTGTCTATTCCTAACTGAGCCCCGATGACCACCGTGTCCGCAGACGCCCTGGACAGCGGTGGGCTGCAATCCAGACCGTCGCTCACCATATGGCCAGAAAACAGGAGTGATGCTCTGGGGTACCGTTTAATTTCGTGGAAGAACCCCTTTGGTTGACGGCGGCAACCTTACAGCACAGCGATACTTCGACAGTATTCTACGCTTCGTTTTGTTGCCCTTCATGGCAAGCCTTACTGGGCTTATATTTCAGCAAGATAATGCCCACCCGAACACGACGAGAGGTTCTACTGGTTGCCTTTGTGCTTGCCAAACCCCACCTTGGCCGGAAAGTTCACCAAATCTCTCACCAATAGACAGCATTATAGGCAGGGCCCTCCATCCAGCTCGGAATTTCGATGGTCTAACGCACCAACTGGGCAGAATTTGGAACATCCAGCGAGTGGAAAACCGACCAACTGCTTGCATAAAGGCCAGAGGTGGATCAACGCATTAGTGACTTGATCAATATGTCAAGCTCTTACTCTTCAATAAATCGTCCCATTTTTCAGCAATTGCAATCATTTGTTTGTCTATACTTGTGCCGCATACGTCGCATCTACCAATTTCCGTCCCATTTGGATAATCCCGTCGTGGGGCGTCGTCATTTCCTCCGTTTTTTCTTAGAATGTTAACAAATTCCCTAGAGACAGAAAAGCTTCTGTCCACAAAAATGCATGAATTTAAAAAGCATCTCCTTTTCTGATATGATATTCTGCGCACCATGGATGAAGGGCAATAGACAGATATGTGATATCAGTGGTTGGTACAAGCTAAATAATTTTCTGCAGCCGCTAGACCCTAACACGGTCCGGAATTCAATTGCGCGAATTCGTTTGGCAGCTGAGGGCACGATAATGTAACAGTGCAAATGATCAATCTTCTCGTCGATCCTCTGCTGTCCAAAATAATGGACCATTCTCTAACCTCCAGCAGCTTCCCGACAGCCTGAAAGCAGAGACTCATAAACCATTACCCAAGAAGGAATCTTCCAAACAGCCTTCCGCCTACTGGCCGATTTGCATTTTAGCAGTATTATCCAAGGCTTTAGAATACATAGTTGACGAACTGCGTGCATATTATTCAAGAACCAATAACGTTTTAGATGAATACCAGTCCAGTTTCCGGCGAAATCGAACCGCTACACCTGCAGAAATCTATGGGTAAACAACAGACGACTATTATGTGCTTTTTAGATTTCAGCAACCTTCCGTCGCTATCTATTTTGAAATAATATTTGCTAAAATCACAAGTTAAAATTTTTTCTCAAGTGCTGTACAGCGGTTCTACTCATACTTCACATATTGCCAACGTTGTTTAACGTTTGGAACAGAAAGGTCGCAAAGGAGGGATGTAGTACCAGGGGTCCCATAATGATCAGTATTGGGCCCCTCACTCTTCTGATAATAGTTTAATGATGCGTCGGTTATTATCTCCCACTGAAAATATTGCCTATACTCTGATGACATTCAGCTGCATCTAAGTGCAAGTGCAACAAACCTGTTCACAGCCATCCAGCATGTAAATGCCGATTTACTTTTCCCAAGCAGTTTGGGCTCAGAGCATAGGTCTGAATCTTAACACATGTACGAGTGAAACGCAAGCAATCTTGGTCACTCACAAACAACTTGTTACCTCTCATTCCAGATAATATCTCCCACCATTAATCCTAAACGGCACAGAAATAACCATTTCTCTTTCTGCAAAGAACTTGAGAATAATTCTCGACCACGAAAAATCACTCCGTAAGATGACGTCAGAGCCACTTCAGTCATTACAGAAAAATAAAAAATTATTTCCTTTCGAGGGTAAAGAGAAGCTCTTAGAGACTACCCTCCACACTTGGCTATGGGGATGCTATTCTCCACCGACTTTCGTACGAAAGATCACGCAGGCTGGAACTGGATGAAGGCTTATGTACGATACACTCGGTACGTACGCTATTTCGACCATATCACTCCTGCCTACGAACTATTATGACGACTACGTGCCAATGAGCATAGAGACTATCATCATCGTCTTCGCAATCATTCCGGTCACTATTATTCGTTTTCTGCTCTTACTTTATTACCTGAACAACACAGCAGAAATATTTGTTCTCAACGAAGTAAAATTGTCCCTGTAACATACTATAGCCACGTTATTTACTGTATCAAGAACTCGACTTCGGAACTATCTTCCTCAAAATATGAGAGAAATTAAATTCCTTTCAGGCTTCAAAAGATAGCTAATGGTTCATCCTCTATCACAGCTGCCATATCTATATTCTGTGTAGCTCATTCTCATCAGTGCCCCTCCCCTACAAATTTTCCCCACCTCTTGTTGGCAGATTTCTCTATTTCTGCTCTGAACAGCCACTGTCAGTCTCGTTTCAATCTTCTCCTCTTCCTTTATCCATCCGCTTCTCACAATACTAAACATCGCCTCAAATGTGCTAAGCTAATCTATGTCATTTTAAATGCCCTTTACTGATATTATTATTATTAATATTATTATTATTATTGTTGTTGTTTTTCTTGTTGTTGTTTATTTATTTATTTACCCGCCAAGTTCCTTAGGACCAAATTGAGGAGCAAATCTCCAAGGTCATGGAACGTGTCAGTTCATGAAATTACAAAATAAAAGTAATAACAGACAAAAATAAAATGTTTATGAAGTCGAATAAAGTCAGCAATATGTTTAAGCAAACGCAATCAACAATACAGCAAGAATCAGCTTAATTTTTCAGGAAACTCCTCAACAGAATAGAAGGAGTGGCCCATGAGGAAATTCTTCAGTTTCGATTTCAAAGCGCGTGGATTACTCCTAGGATTTTTTAATTCTTGTGGTGGCTTTTTGAAAATGGTTGCAGCGGTATATAGCACACCTTTCTGCAAAAGAATTAAGGAAGTCCGATCCAAATACAGGTTGGATTTCTGCCGAGTATTAACTTGGGAATAAGCTGATATTGTTAACAATAAACGACAGTAAAGAATATACATATTGACGGGTCAATGTCAAAACATTCAGGCTGGGCAACAGGGATCGACAAGAGGTTCGAGAACTTACACCACTTATTTCCAGTTTCTGAGCCAAAAATATCGCTTTAGAATGGGAAGAGTTACTGCAAAATATAATAACACACGACATAAGCGAATGAAAATAAGGAAGGTAGACTAATTTTGGTGTCGAACGATCACTTACTTCAGATACCGTTCAAATAGTAAAAATGGCAGCAATAAGTCTTTGAACAAGATCCTGAACATGGGCTTTCCACGACAATTTACTATCTATCTGAGCACCTAGAAATTTGAACTATTCAGCTCCACTAATCATATGCCAATTCAGTGAAATTAAAGCGTCGGGTTTTGTTAAATTGTGTGTTAGAAACTGTAAACACTGAGTCTTATTGTGATTTAACTTCAGTTTATTTTCTACAAGCCATAAACTTATGTCATGAACTGCAGTATTTGAAACCGAGTCAATGTTGCACACAACATCCTTTACTACCAATCTAGTGTCATCAGCAAACAGAAATATTTTAGAACTACCCGTAATACTAGAGGGCATACCGTTTATATAAATAAGAAACAGAGTGGCTCCAACACTGATCGCTGAGAAGCCCCCCCCCCCTCCCCGCCCCTTTGTCTGTACCCCACTCAGACCCCACATCACAGCCGTCCTCAATATTGTGAATAATGACTTTTTGCTGTATGTTGCTAAAGTAAGAGGTGAACCAATTGTAAGCTACTCCCCGTATTCCGTAATGGTCCAACTTCTGCAGAAATATTTTGTGATAACGCAATCAAACGCCTAAGTGAAATCAAAAAATGTATCTAGCTTTCGAAACCTTTTGTTTAGCCCATCCACTACCTCACAGGGAAAAGAGAATATAGCATTTTCCGTTGTTAAAGCCAAACTATACATTTGATAGCAAATGGTGTGATATGAAATGATCAATTATCCTTAGTTACACAGCCTTTTCAATAACTTTAGCAAACACTGATGGCATATAAATAGGTCCAAAATTGTCTACATTAACGTTTTCTCCCTTTTTATAATGTGGCTTTACTACTGAGTACTTTAATCGCTCAGGAAACTGACCATTCCTAAGGGAAAAATTACAAATTTGGCTAAACGCAGTGCTAACATATGCATCACGGTACTTTAATGTTCTGGTAGGCACTCCATCATATCCATGAGAGTCCTTAGCCTTCACAGACTTAATTATTGACTCTATCTTCCCCTTTGCCTGTATAACAGAGGAGTATTTCAGACATCAGTCTCGGAAAGGCATTGGTCAAGAGAGTTACATGATTCCCTGTAGAAACTAAATTTTTTTTTAATTCACCAGCAATGCTCAGAAACTGATTGTTAAATACTGTACACATATCTGATTTATCAGTAACAGAAATATTTTTACTATCAACTGACTTTATATCGTCGACCTTGTGCTGCTGACCAGACACTTCCTTCACAACTGACCATATGGTTTTAATTTTATCCTGTGAATTAGCTATTCTATTTGCGTAATACATATTCTTTGCCTTCCTAATAACATTTTTAAGCACCTTGCAATTCTGTTTGTAATTGGCTGCTGTAGCTTGATTGTGACTACTTCTAACATTTTGATATAATTTCCGCTTTGTTCTATACGACATCCTTATCCCACTAGTCAGCCCCCTGGGCTGCCTTTCACTGCTAGTACTCCGTTTCGAACGTTCTAATGGAAAGTAATTCTCAATGAGCATGAGAAATATGTTAAAGAGAGCAATATATTTGTCATCTATGTTATCGGCACTGTAAACATCCTGCCACTATTGTTCCTTGTCAAGGTTTAAAAAACTCTCAATTGCCGTTGGATTAGCTTTCCTAAATATATGTGACACTTTATTTGAGTAGAAAAGTCTTTTAGTGTTAAAATTTGGTCTGAAAGGTTATTCACCCTTTTACCAGCAGCATGCCCATCTAGTAATGAAGAATGAATAAAAATATTGTCTATGGCTGTGCTACTGTTCCCCTGCACCCTAGTTAGAAAAAAAACGCAGTCTGCATCAGATCATATCAATTTAGGAGATCTACCAACATCATTTTTCTTGCACCATCATATACAAAATTATATTGAAGTCACCACATATAACTAATTTCTGGTACTTACTATAAAGTCAATCAAGAACCCTCTCTAGCTTGAGCAGAAATGCTCTGAAGTCAGAGTTAGGGGACCTATAAACAACAAAAATTAGAAGTTTAGTTTCACTAAATTCACCTGCCCCTGCACAACATTCAAATGTCTGTTCAGTGTAGTACCGTGATACGTCCATGGACTCAAATAGACCCCTCCATACAGCTTCACTTCCGCCAGTACATCGTCTCTTACTTTCCAAACTTCACAGAACTTCTCCAGAGAAACTTGCAGAACTAGCACTCCTGGAAGAAAGGAATAGCTTAGCCACAGCCTGGGGGATGTGTCCAGAATAAAATTTTCACTCAGCAGCGGAGCGTGGGCTGATAAGAAAGTTTCTGGCAGATGAAAACTGTGAGCCGGAGTGAGACTCGAACTCGGGACTTTGCCTTTCGCGGACAAGTGCTCTACCGACTGAGGTCCCGAGTTCCAGTCTCAGGCTGGCACACAGTTTTCATCTGCCAGAAACTTTCATATTAGCCCACGCTCCACTACTGAGAGAGATTTCATTCTGGAAACATCCCCCAGGCAGTGGCTAAGCCATTCCTTTCTTCCAGGAGTCCTACTTACGCAAGTTTCGCAAGAGAGCTTCTGTGAAGTTTGGAAGGTAGGGGACGTAGTACTGTCGGAAGTGAAGCTGTGAGGACGGGGCGTGAGTGTACTTGGGTAGCTCAGTCGGTAGAGCAGTTGCCCGCGAAAGGCAGAGGTCCCAAGTTTGAGGCTCGGTCTGACACACAGTTTTAATCTTCCAGAAAGTTTCATATCAACGCACATTCCACTGCAGAGTGTAAATTTCATTCTGAAAGCATATCCTCTCTTGGATCTTTGAAACGAACACCAGCAGGTGCCCTTCCAACTGCCGACGAGAGCGATGTTTCCTCTTGTTTAATAACATTGCGGAAAATGTTGAGTCACGTAAGTAAGTTGATGCGAATGGTAATAACAGAACCACTGCCCTTTTTACTAAATAAATATATTCATTTCGAGCCTGCGTCCAAAATATTTCAAGAGACTTCGATTTAAATTCATTGGGAAGTGTACTATTACTTCGGACTGTTATTAGCTCTTCCTGTTCTACTGTCTTAACGAACAGGTTATGGACAGTATCATACTCAGGTAAAGGTTCTGGAAATTTATCCTCGAATTGTTGACTAATGTGTTCGAGATGTAGTACGCCAGTTCTACTAATTTTACCAGCATCCAACTCACGTTCCCCGACGAAACCATTCAGACAAGAAAACTCTTGCAGTTACCTATGTCTGCGTTTTCCGAAGTCCAAGTTTTCTCTTAGAAAGATGATATTATTATTCCAGCCTTGAAGTGAAGATCATCCAGTTTCTCAAAAACAGATAGCTCAATATTAGGAGCCAGTTTTCATCTAGAAACTAAGTCGCGAGGGTAGCACTTCTGTTCAATCGGAAATGACGAAGTTCATTCTTCAGCTCCACAACGCGACAAAGAACTTTACCACAACACAACCAGATACATCCGTGTGCAATAGAAGCGAATCATGAGTAGAAGTCATCTCCCCGCAATAAAGTCTACTGCTTAAAGCTCACGCATTCCCAAAATTTACGACACTGACAGCATCTTTCTTTTTTTTCGTTTTTTCCGGATGAATCTGATATTTCCTTTTAATTATTGCTCATGGCACTTAGAAAATCCGATGGGTTTACTTACAAAGTGTCAATGTTTCGGCTGGAGAGGTAGGTGTCTTCAGTTTTATAAAGCTCAGGCTATCGTCGCCTAAAATCACTAAACAAAGAACACATTGCTGTCGTTCCTCATTTTTCAAAAGAATGTTGATAAAGCTTAGTGTCTGACAATGAACTAGATATTTATGCACTTCAATTTAGCGTTGCTGATCGGAACAGAGCAAGATGTGAAAGAAGAATTTATTTTGAGTAAATTCGAATCTATTTCCATATCAGAACTGCATCGCATATTTTTTGAGGAGAAGAGACATTAGATGAATCACTTCCATGCGATCTCTTGTTACCAGTGCGAATCATCCTCTTATCCATTGGAATGGTGGCACTTTTATCACTTTCTTTTAACTACTTCCAATAAACAAGCACAAAAATTCAATTTGTAGCTAACTCCCTACCCTTGAGCTGACTACAGAAGCCTGGTTCAAATCGAGTGGAAAGTCAAAACGGTTGTGATTTTACTCTATTCTTGCAATCATTGTTGGAAGGAAGTGGCTGTCACATTGTCAGGCGGCTTATTGTCATTAATGATTGTTAAATGTCAAGTAGTTAACCCAGCGGGTGATCGATGACAGGAGCTGTGTCATAAAATATTACTCGCGACTTTTCTCGGCGTTCCTACTACAGGATCTAGTGGTCAGTTCTTGTGAAACAAGACAACAAATTAACGATGAGGCGTCTTCATTGGTTCACGGAAATGAGAATCTGAGGCTAGAAATATTTGTTCACCAGAAGCCTTTCTCTTACATAACAGCCGGCCGCGGTGGCCGGGCGGTTCTAGGCGCATCAGTCCGGAACCGTGCGACTGCTACAGTCGCAGGTTCGAATCCTGCCTCGGGCATGGATGTGTGTGATGTCCTTAGGTTAGTTAGGTTTAAGTAGTTCTAAGTTCTAGGGGACTGATGACCTCAGATGTTAATGAAAGTTACCGGCCCCCACTGGCCGGCTGCAACCCGCAGAAGTTATTCGTGGGAGAGAGCGACGCCCTCGCTTTGTACTGCCCTAGTGACGCATTTTCAGATAATTACCGTTCTGTTGTTCGCATTTTTCCACATTGCCTCCTGTTTAATACTGCCGGTATATGTTAAGTTCAGGCAGTTTAGACTGGATGGAGAAATGATGCCTTAATTTATTTAGTTTTACAAATACAAAATGGTTCAAATGGCTCTGAGCACTATGGAACTTAACATCTGAGATTTAGACTGGATGGAGAAATGATGGCTTAATTTATTTAGTGTTAGAGATACAAAATGGTTCAAATGGCTCTGAGCACTATGGAACTTAACACCTGAGATCATAGAACTACTTAAACCTAACTAACCTAAGGAGAACACACACACCCATGCCCGAGGCAGGATTCGAACCTGCGAACGTAGCAGCAGCGCGGGTCCGGACTGAAGCACCTAGAACACCTCGGTCACAAAGGTCGGCGTTACAGATACAGCTCATGACAGAGCGATCAGGTATCAAAAATATTTTAGGACAAGTATTTAAAAATGCCCCCCCCCCCACACCCAGAACCATGGACCTTGCCGTTGGTGGGGAGGCTTGCGTGCCTCAGCGATACAGATAGCCATACCGTAGGTGCAACCACAACGGAGAGGTATTTTTGAGAGGCCAGACAAACGTGTGGTTCCTGAAGAGGGGCAGCAGCCTTTTCAGTAGTTTCAGGGGCAACAGTCTGGATGATTGACTGATCTGGCCTTGTAACACTAACCAAAACGGCCTTGCTGTGCTGGTACTGCGAACGGCTGAAAGCAAGGGGAAACTACAGCCGTAATTTTTCCCGAGGGCATGCAGCTTTATTGTATGGTTAAACGATGATGGCGCCCTCTTGGGTAAAATATTCCGGAGGTAAAATAGTCCCCCATTCGGATCTCCGGGCAGGGACTACTCAGGAGGACGTCGATATCAGGAGAAAGAAAACTGGCGTTCTACGGATCGGAGCGTGGAATGTCAGATGCCTTAATCGAGCAGGTAGGTTAGAAAATTAAAAAAGGGAAATGGATAGGTTAAAGTTAGATATAGTAGGAATTAGTGAAGTTCGGTGGCAGAGGTACAAGACTTTTGATCAGGCGAATACAGGGTTACAAATACAAAATCAAATAGGGGTAATGCGGGAGTCGGTTTAATAATGAATAAAAAAAATAGGAGTGCGGGTAAACTACTACAAACAGCATAGTGAACGCATTATTGTGGCCAAGATAGATACGAAGCCTACGCCTACTACAGTAGTACAAGTTTATATGCCAACTAGCTCTGCAGATGACGAAGAAATTGAAGAAATGTATGATGAGATAAAAGAAATTTTTCAGATAGTGAAAGGAGACGAAAATTTAATAGTCATGGGTGACTGGAATTCGGTAGTAGGAAAAGGGAGAGAAGGAAACGTAGTAGGTGAATATGGATTGGGGCTAAGAAATGAAAGAGGAAGCTGGTTGATAGAATTTTGCACAGAGCACAACTTAATCATAGCTAACACTTGGTTCAAGAATCATAAAAGAAGGTTGTATACATGGAAGAAGCCTGGAGATACTGACAGGTTTCAGATAGATTATATAATGGTAACTCAGAGATTTAGGAACCAGGTTTTAAATTGTAAGACATTTCCAGGGGCAGATGTGGACTCTGACCACTATCTATTGGTTATGAACTGTAGATTAAAACTGAAGAAACTGCAAAAAGGTGGGAATTTAAGGAGATGGGACCTGGATAAACTGAAAGAACCAGAGGTTGTACAGAGTTTCAGGGAGAGTATACGGGAACAATTGACAGGAATGGGGGAAAGAAATACAGTAGAAGCAGAATGGGTAGCTCCTAGGGATGAAGTAGTGAAGGCAGCAGAGGATCCAGTAGGTAAAAAAACCGAGGGCTAGTAGAAATCCTTGGGTAACAGAAGAAATATTGAATTTAATTGATGAAAGGAGAAAATACAAAAATGCAGTAAATGACGCAGGCAAAAATTAATACAAACGTCTCAAAAATGAGATTGACAGGAAGTGCAAAATGGCTAAGCAGAGATAGCTAGAGGACAAATGTAAGAATGTAGAGGTTTATCTCACTAGGGTAAGATAGATACTGCCTACAGGAAAATTAAATAGACCTTTGGAGAAAAGAGAACCACTTGTATGAATATCAAGTGCTCAGATGGAAACCCAGGTCTACGCAAAGGACGGAAAGCAGAAAGGTGGAAGGAGTGTGTAGAGGGTCTATATAAGGGCGATGTACTTGAGGACTATATTATGGAAATGGAAGAGGATGTAGATGAAGATGAAATGGGAGATACGATACTGCGTGAAGAGTTTGACAGAGCACTGAAAGACCTGAGTCGAAACAAGGCCCGGGAGTAGACAACATTCCATTAGAACTACTGACGGCCTTGGGAGAGCCAGTCCTGACAAAACTCTACCATCTGGTTAGCAAGATGTATGAGACAGGCGAAATACCCTCAGACTTCAAGAAGAATATAATAATTCCAATCCCAAAGAAAGCAGGTGTTGACAGATGTGAAAATTACCGAACTATCAGTTTAATAAGTCACGGATGCAAAATACTAACACGAATTCTTTACAGACGAATGGAAAAACTAGTAGAAGCCAACCCCGGGGAAGATCAGTTTGAATTCCGTAGAAATGTTGCAAAACGTGAGGCAATACTGACCCTACGACTTATCTTAGAAGCTAGATTAAGGAAAGGCAAACCTACGTTTATAGCATTTGTAGACTTAGAGAAAGCTTTTGACAATGTTGACTGGAATACTCTCTTTCAAATTCTGAAGGTGGCAGCGGTAAAATACAGGGAGCGAAAGGCTATTTACAATTTGTACAAAAACCAGATGGCAGTTATAAGAGTCAAGAGACATGAAAGGGAAGCAGTGGTTGGGAAGGAAGTGAGACAGAGTTGTAGCCTATCCCCGATGTTATTCAATCTGCATATTGAGCAAGCAGTAAATGAAACAAAAGAAAAATTCGGAGTAGGTATTAAAATTCATGGAGAAGAAATAAAAACTTTGAGGTTCGCCGATGACATTGTAATTCTGGCAGAGACAGTAAAGGACTTGGAGGAGCAGTTGAACGGAATGGACAGTGTCATGAAAGGAGGGTATAAGATGAACATCAACAAAAGCAAAATGAGGATAATGGAATGTAGTCGAATTAAGTCGGTTGATGCTGAGGGAATTAGATTAGGAAATGAGACACTTAAAGTAGTGAAGGAGTTTTGCTATTTGGGAGCAAAATAACTGATGATGGTCGACGTAGAGAGAATATAAAATGTAGACTGGTAATGGCAAGGAAAGCGTTTCTGATGAAGAGAAATTTGCTAACATCGAGTATGGATTTAAGTGTCAGGAAGTCGTTTCTGAAAGTATTTGTATGGAGTGTAGACATGTATGGAAGTGAAACATGGACGATAACTAGTTTGGACAAGAACCGAATAGAAGCTCTCGAAATGTGGTGCTACAGAAGAATGCTGAAAATTAGATGGGTAGATCACATAACTAATGAGGTGGTAGTGAATAGAATTGGGGAGAAGACGAGTTTGTGGCACAACTTGACTAGAAGAAGGGATCGGTTGGTAGGACATGTTGTGAGGCATCAAGGGATCACCAATTTAGGATTGAAGGGCAGCGTGGAGGGTAAAAATCGTAGAGGGAGACCAAGAGATGAATAAACTAAGCAGATTCGGTAGGATGTTGGCTGCGGTACGTACTGGGAGATGAAGCAGCTTGCACAGGATAGAGTAGCATGGAGAGATGCATCAAACCAGTCTCAGGACTGAAGACCACAACAACAACATTTAAAAATGCTTGCTAAAAGTGTTTGTCGATACTAGCACACTAAATTCCAAACACGCTAAAGACCTTCCTATGGCCAAAAATCGCCAAGTTACTCTTAATTGCTTGTCGACTGGGATTAACATCCTCACTGCCGTATTTTGTTTTTCTATTCTTTTGCGTATTAGCATTAGTAAGTAATTCTAATCCAGTGTGGAGGTACAAGAACGCAGCTGTTGAAACTGAAGGTAAATTACAATGAATTAGATACAACAAGTTGCTTTTATAGGAGTTAATTTCACGATGACGCTTCAGGATACTTGGCACGCCATTGGCATATGTTTATACTTATTTGCAAGTCGTCAGCAGCATTTCTTTACTAACGGCGTTGCAGAATTTTGGAGAGGATGTTTAAGACGTCTATTGTAAAACGTCGTAACTAAAAGAACAATGTTCACCACACGTAAATAAATGAAAACATCTGAGGATCCACTCTACATTAAATGAACGTGCTCTCAAAACGCGAGTTTTGCTAGCCTATCGGTGCGTTGTCTCATAAACAGTAACGTCACAGGCGCTATAGTTTTAATTTAATGAGCTAAAAGCGCTACCATCACATCACGTGACGACCCGGCCAGCGAGGTTAAGTACGCGTGTGGAGAATGCTCGCGGATACCAATAGTTGCACATGGAGTGAAGACTGAGGCGCCAGAAGGCCGTAGCGAAATGCTCGAGGACCTCAAGAGAATGAACGATCGGTGGAGAGACAGGCAGTTAATCAAGAACTTAAATAAATACGACATATTTTGCTTAAATAGGTGAAGAGACGCACTACTCTTCGGTTACACTATTGGCGACAAACCACTGTAAACAGTAACTACTATAAAGTATGTAAAAGTAACCATCCAGAATGACCTAAAGTGTAGTGACGACATAAAACAAATAATAAAAAAGTATATACCAATCTGAGATTCATTGGGAGCATCTTATAGAAATTCATATCCTCGGTCGACCTAGTCTTGAGTACTGTTCATTAGATTGGTATCCTTGCCAAGTAAGATTAATAGAAGAAAGACAAAAGTTGCAAGGAAGAGAGCTTCGTTCCGTCACACAATCGTTTACTCAAGCGCAAAAGCATTACGAAGATGCTCAGCGATATCCAGTGGCAAATTGTAGAGCAGATGGCGTTATAGTACGCGAGGGGCACATCAAGTTTTCATGTCCCTAAAGCAGAAGTTCACCATTCTCCCACCAGGCAGTGCGTACGTCATCGTCTCCTCAGATCTGTCATGGAACCTCTTGGCAGTCGGACACTTACAACAGGAGAAACTGCGATAAGTCACTTTTGTACGTTTTCGACGTAAAACTTTTATAGTTTTGATGAGTGTTAGGTGAACCTATATCTGCTTAAAAATTAGGCAAATTCTGTACCGGAACTTGCGGCTATAGGCTTCCTGCGTCCTCCTTGATCCCCACGACTTTAGTTGTTTTTTGTTATCCGCAAATTGACGAAAAAAACTAGGGGCGCGGGGTAAAAGTATGCACGTGTACTGGCGTAGAACTTCGCAGAGCGTACTCTTACCCGTCAAGAAACTATTTGCGAACTATGTGTCTCTTGACTTCCGCAGATACTGAAGTGGTTTCTTTTTTTTTTTTTTTTTCACACTTCGAATATGATCACGTGGTCCATAGTGACATATTTTTCCAGAAATCGAACGAAAACATCAACTCGACACCCATTAACAGAGTCGTTCTACCTTTATGTTCTTGGTCTTACGGAAAATAGGAGCTCAGTAGGGCAAGCATCCAAAGGTGCCGGGTTTTCAGGGACTGCGTTAAGAAAATGTCTTAAAACCGGCAAAGATAGTGAGCACCTCTCCCGATTTACAAAACTTTTCCTTGGAGGAAGAACAAGCAATTGTGCACCATAGCACCCCCTTCGACTAATGATTCTCAGGCTTTGCTCCCAGATCAGTAAGACATTTGCTTTTCGAATTCATCGAAAAAAAGAGAGATCCTAATTTACTTTACCATGTACTTATTTGTAATCATTTTTGTTTTCTTCAGTACGCACTGTGTAGTCTCCGGCCGGGGTGGCCGAGCGGTTCTAGGCCCTACAGTCTGGAACCGTGCGACCGCTTCGGTCGCAGGTTCGAATCCTGCCTCGGGCATGGATGTGTGTCATGTCCTTAGGTTAGTTAGATTTAAGTAGTTCTAAGTTCTAGGGGACTGATGACCTCAGAAGTTAAGTCCCGTAGTGCTCAGTGTCATTTGAACCATTTTGAACTGTGTAGTCTTGCCCCAGGCCCACGTACTCATACAGGACGGTGTAAGAGTACGCAAAACGATTTTTAGGAAAACTTTCATTACTCCTACAATAATGATTGGATGACAACGAACCTTTTACATAATGTTACTATGTCGTCAAACAAGGCGCTGCATGCGTAATTTATACAACAGTGCTGCAAGTGTTTTTAAAACATTTATTATATGAGAATCGGTGTGCATCACAGGGCGATTTACTGTTGAAATTTCGAAAGCCAACGTTCGAAACAGAACCAGGCAACATATTACTTCCTCCAAAATAGGTCTCACTACAATCAGAGAAATTACAGCTAATACAAAGATTCGGCGACAAATTCTTCCCCCACTCCATTCTCGAATGGAGCTAGGAAGAGAGGAAAAGATAGTGGTACTGAAAGTCCACTCCGCCAAACACCATAATTTGGGTTACGGAGTATAGATGCAGATGCCTATTGCCTTTAGTTTATCTTTATTGTTGTAGTTGCCATGAACGAATGTAAACTGAGTTTTTTTTCTGAGCTGTAGTGATTTCTAAAATTGGATTCTATGTTATACGTGGTGTAAATGTACTTATCATAATGAACCCCATGTAATATATATAGAACGGCTGGTTAGATGTAAGAAAAGGCTGATGGCGGTAATCTTTTCAGGGTGAATAAATAGGTGAAATAACTACACGTGCCCCATCCTTTCAGTTGGGAATTAGTCATTGTTCTGGTTTACAGCTTGAGACTCCTATACGGACATATTTTCAATGGTTGTCATACAGTTCGGTAGCGCCCTACGAAGGGCCCGTAGCCTCTTCCCACTGGAGGACCCCACCTGCGGCTTGACTCTGAAGAGTGTCCGGACTCCGGACTGGAGATCTCTTCTTTTTTGTGCAGCACCCCTCGGGGCGCGGCATTGCTGTGTCATTCCACACACGGGGTCAGCTGTCTCCGTGGTATCAGCCGCCCCCAAATTTTCCATACCACACGCTGCTCCGCCTCAGATGCACTGTACTTGGGTTCTAAGTCCACCACTACTACCACCACCATCACCACGACCACTACCATCATCACTATCATAATCATCATAATTATCCTCATCGTCATCATCGCCGTTTTACCTGTTGCTTGATCCTTCCATCTTCTCTTTGGTGTACCCAACCTGGGTAAAACCCTAGGCTTATACCTCTCGACTCATTTTGTCAAATTTTAATCGGTCATCCGTTCTACATGAAATCTGCAATTATGACGATTGTGAGGCTACAGAGTAAATTTTGCTTCTTGAGTGGGTGTTTGAGCACGAGTGGGATATGATGTGCTCACAGGCAAATACCATGTGGTGTTTATTATAATGTTTCATAATAATATTGAGTCAGTGTAAACTAGAGCAGATACGGCGTTAGTGGCTGTAGTAAAGGACTCTGCGTGCGTGTTTTTTCGCTGCATCACTTCAACTGTGCCACAGTTTCTTACTGAAAACGGACGGTATTAAAGACGTAATATGGCTTTGTCTTTCAGTAGATATAGACGTGTTCATATAAGAAACGATCAAAATTTTCCGTTTGATGGCGTTGCTACAGCATACATGACTACATGTAACGTAACGCAACTCCGATGCAGGTACATATAAGCAAGGGAGATTAGTGTGGCTTTTGTGTCTTTCTTACGTGCGTCCAACAAATGCATAAATGTGAATTACTGCAACTGTATTATCACATGCGTCCAAATAGGACCAGCGGGCTGTTTTCATTTATTGGCTGCCAAAGGAAAAACATTGGAAGACATTCGTCGGAGACTAACATTGAGGAAGTATGCAACAAGTGGTGCTGCTCCTTCCTTATAACCCACGGCCCCATAACCAAAATGTCACATTGTTAAAGTTATGCCAAATAAAATGGGTGACTCTCAAGCACCGGTCTTATAGTCTTGATCTCTCCCCATGCGGTTATCACGCCTTCGGTCCTTTATGAAAGACCTTCAAGAGTCGACGAGGATGTGCAGCAGTCAATTACGGACTTCGTCACGGAGCAGGCTTTCTGCAACCTAGTGCGTCGGTAGGATGATCTCCTCAATGCTCACAAATTTTCCTGATTGACATACGGATTCTGGACTGAAGGGCCTTCAAACGGAAGCTGTTTGGTCACCCTTTATAATTTGAGGCATATATCGTCATTTTGTTCAAAGGCATTCTGTGTATCTGACGCAGTTCATGTTGATATGCTTGTTGTTCATACAGTCGTATATATTCGTGGAATACAAAACTGTTAGACTCTAATTTACGTAGTTAACTACTTTTCCTGAGATTTTTAACCTAAACATCAATCCTATTTCTGTTGTATGAGATTGTCTGTGTACAAGAAATTTTTTTTGAGTCATAAGTCTTCTCAAAGGTGTGATGCGGTCCGCTACGAATTCTTCTCCTGTGCCAACCTCTTCACATTGGAGTAGCACTTGCAACCTCTGTCCTCGATTATTTTCTGGATGTATTCCAGTTTCTCTCACGGTCTACAACTTTTACATTCCACAGCTCCCTCCACTACCATGGAAGTTACTGCCTGATGTCCTACCATCCTGCCCCATCTTTTAGTCAGTGTTTTCCATATATATTTTTTCTCTCCGACTTTTCGGAGAATCTCGTCATTCCTTACCTTATCAGTACACATAATTTTCAATATCCTTCTGTTGTACCTTATCCTATATGTTTCGAGTCTCTTCTTTCCCGGTTTTCCCACACTCCCGGTTTCACTACCATACAATACTGTGCTCCAGTTTTACAGTCTCAGGAATGTCTTCCTCAAATTAAAACCTACGTTTGCTGCTAGTAGAATTCTCTTGTCTAGGAATGCCCTTTTTGCCAGTGCTAGTCCGCTTTTTATGTCCTCCTAGCTCCGTTCGTCATGTGTTATTTTGCTACCTAAGTACCAGAATTCCTTAACTTCATCTACTTCTTGATCACCAACCCTGATGATTAATTCTCATTTCTGTTACTTCTTATTACTTCCATCTTTCTTCGATTTGCTCTTAATCCTTGTTTTGTACTCATTAGATTGTTCTTTCAGTTCAACAGATCCTGTAATTCTTTTCCACTTTTTCTTGAACCTTTCTTTTATTTCCGTCATTGCTTCTTCGATATGCTGACCGGACAGTAAGGGTGTAAGACTACATCCCTGTCTTACACCCTTTTTAATCCGAGCACATCAGCTTGGTCTTCCACTCTTACTATTTTCTCTTGGTTCTTGTACTTATTGTATATTACCAGTCTTTCCCTATAGCTTAACGCTACTTTGTCAAAATCTCAAACATCTGCACCATTTTGCCCTTTTTCCAGGTCGACAAATCCTATGAGCGTGTCTTGATTTTTCTGTAGTCTTGCTTTGATTATTAACGCCCACGACAGAATTGGGTCTCTGGTGCCTTTACCGTTCCTAAAGCCAAACTGATAGTCGTCTGACACATCCTGAGTTCTCTTTTCCATTCTTCTGTATATAAGTCTTGTTAGCAACCTGGACATATGAGCTGTTAAGCTGACTGTGCGATAATTTTCGCACTTGAGAGCTCTTGCAATCTTCGGAATTGTGTGGATGATATTCTTCCGAAAGTCAGATAGTACGTCGCCAGACTCATATATTCTACACACCAATGTGAGTGGTCGTTTTGTTGCCACTTCCCCCAATGATTTTAGAAATTCTGATGGAATGTTATCTATCCCTTCTGCCTTTTTTGATTTTAAGTCTTCCAGACCTCTTTTAAAATCTGATTCTAATACTGGATCCCCTATTTCTTCTATATCGGCTCCTGTTTCTTCTTCTGTGACGTCATCAGACAAGTACTATCCCTCACAGAGGCCTTCAATGTATTCTTTCCACCTGTCCCCTCTCTCCTCTGCATTTGACAGTGGCACCCTTGCTTTTAGTTTCAGTGAAAATTATTCTGACTTTCCTATACATTGAGCCAATCACTACATTTTCAATTTCTTCACATTTTCTATGCGGCCATTTCGTCTTAGCTTCCCTACACTTCCTATTTATATCATTTCTAAGTGATTTGTGTTTCTGTATTTCTGAATTTCCTTGAACGTTTTTGTTCTTCCTTCTTTCACCGATCAACTGAAGTATCTCTTCTGTTACCCACTGTTTCTTCACAGTTACCTTCTTTGTTGCAACGGTTTTCTTTCCAACTTCTGTGACTGCCTTTTTAGAGACACCCATTCCTCTTCAACTAACTGCATACTGAGCTGTTGCTTATGGTTCAAATGGCTCTTAGCACTATGGGACTCAAATTCTGAAGTCATCAGTCCCCTAGAACTTAGAACTACTTAAACCTAACTAACCTAAGGACATCACTCACATCCATGCCCGAGGCAGGATTCGAACCTGCGACCGTAGAGGTCGCGTGGTTCCAGACTGAAGCGTCTAGAACCGCCCGACCACCCCGGCCGGCTAGCTGTTGCTTATCGCAGTGTCTATAGCCTCTGAGAACTTCCATAGCTCTTTATTCCTTAGTACTTCTTTGCACATTGATTCTTCCTGACCAGTCTCTTAAACCTAACCTACTCTTTATCACTACCAAATTGCAATCTGAGCCTACTGCTGCTCCTAGGTGCAGTATCTGCTTTTGAAAACACTGCCTGACCATGATCTCATCTAACTGAAATCTTCCCATATTTCTCGGCCTTTTCCATGCACATCTCAGTTAAAGGACAAATCCACATTTGAATCAAATGGTTCAAATGGCTCCGAGCACTATTGGACTTAAGATCTGTGGTCATCAGTCCCCTAGAACTTAGAACTACTTAAGCCTAACTAACCTAAGGACATCACACACATCCATGCCCGAGGCAGGATTCGAACTTGCGACCGTAGCGGTCACGCGGTTCCAGACTGAAGCGCCTAGAACCGCACGGCCACACCTGCCGGCACATTTGAATCATCTATTTCTTTCTCCAGATAGTAATTTGACAAATACGGAGAAGGTATATTCTCGAATTACAATACATATCTAATTTTCTTCCTGTAAAATACTTTTTTATGGGTTTAACTATTAACGCTGCTCCTCTCTGCAATTCTTCTATGCGAGAGCATTTGAGGATTTTAGTTTTTCTTCCTATCTCTCTCAATTTCCCCCATTTTGGCGTATTATTCCTCAATTTATACTATTTTCCGTCATTTTTCGTAATCTTACCGATTTTATTTCACTGCTCACGCATTACGGCTCGGATAATTTTCGAAAGTGGATCCACCACAAGTTCTGGCTGGGATATGATCTGGATGTGGATCAACCTTGCGCTACTGTCATGAAGGGGTTTGAAGGTTAATAAGGCTAATAATCCACACGCTATAAGTCTGGGGCAGTATCTGAAGGCAGATTCACTGGCGGTAGTTTTCGGTAGGGCCTGGGGAGAGGGGGCGGGGGTTGGGGGGAGGGGGGGCAGGATGTGAAACTGATACAGGCGCATACACACATATACAGAAAAATAGCGCAGTCGCACTAGGTGTTGACACATGTGCTACATTTACAATTATTTTTAAAACACGTGGTGAGAATTTATGTCATGATCACATGAAAGTGAAATAAAATCAGTTAAATCAGTTCGACGGAAAATACGTATAAATTAAGGGGCAATAAGCTAAAATGCGGGGAAATTTAGGGAGAATGTGGGAGTACTTACTTGTGTACCTGGTGCAAGAAAATTATTTTGTATAGGAATGAGTATCTGACAGCAAGATAAGTACGAGAAAAGTCGACATGTAATCAAAAGGAACCAGGGTAATAGTCATTTTTTGTGGACAATGATAAGACGCCTGGAACAGATTGTTTAGCGTGAATGACCACAGAATGTAGAGTAACAAAACTGTATATATCGGATCACAAGTCCAGGTGTGACCCCAAAATTATCGACAACCGCCTTATAGATTTTCATTATGTGTCCTTAGCTAAAGAGCATTGTATTTCCAGCTTGGGGACTGCAATATACAGCTATAGAATGGACCACGCGTTTGACGCTGTGCAAGACTATTTACGTGTTTTGAACTCTAACAGGCGGTGTTTACAGAGTGCTTATCTGTACTCTCGACCAAACACAACCATGCGGTGTCAGCTAACAAGTACCTTATAAAACAGTTGCTGCTAGTTTTTTTGGTAACATTCTGCTATATATCTATAGAGGTAATACGGATACATACAAGCTGACTGCTCACTTTGACGCTTTCATGGAAAAGAGAACCATCTGCCTCTAAACTGACATGGATCTGCGCTAAAGGATGACAGAAAGTAGATGGAGTAATCGACTGAGATGGATGATAACGAGGTATGATTTAATGGTAGACTGATGATGTATTTTGGGGAAAGGAAGATTTTATGGCCTGTCATTTATCACGCATTTAACCAGTTTTTTTTCCGTTGTTCTTTCAGGGTGTATCAGCTTTTTTGTATAACCTGCGTTCGACTTGTATACAATTGCATGATCCATGTGTGACTTAGAGCACTTTCTGCCTGCGATCGTTAACAACACGGTCACCAGAGGGCTTCGAGCGCATAATGTCCGCCAAAGCGATGGAAATCCTAATTCGGCAACCTCCTCTAAATCAGTGGTTCCCAGCCTGAGGGACAAAATGAAATTTTCTGAGGAGTAAAAACTAAATAATTCGATCCTGTTTCAGTCATGAAATTATATTATTTTCAGAAAATCATTACTATTCACAAATTTGTAAGACTCTAATACTGATTACTTACGTTATCTGAGGCGTGGCTGGTTCGAGTCATGCTTGTCTTGGGTTAAACCTTGGCTGCAGTCCTGTAGTTTTATTTCTCCTGCGGTTATCGCGATAATGTTGCTGTCCTCCCCGTGAGTGGTAGCAGCAGTGTGTATCGATACTATTACTGCTGCACTATCTTTGGTGTGGCGGATATAGTTTCCGGCTGGGCGGTGTATGACCAGTCGGTCGGTTGGCGTGGAGCAGCAAGGAAGTCTCTATCGTGCGTGGTGTGGCCGGGGCCGCTGGCGGTGTGCACGCGTAGTTGGAGTGTGAGGTGCTGCTAGCGAGTGCTAAGAAGTTCGTCGCCCACCGATCTTGGACATAAAAGCTGAGTCCTCACTTCACCTATTATCGAGCTTCAACTGTTTACATTTCTTCGTTTGAGACTGGTTGTCGCTTTAGGGACATTCCCGCGAGCAACAACGTGTGTGTATTCAAGTCGGCTAAGATGACAGCCGTTTCCCTGTCGAGTTTAACTTAACTTAATTTTGTTCCCTGTTACTGAAGTTAACCAGCGGTATATTCTGCCTTGTGGCCGCTGACGTCCCGGTTGCCTGCCCTAGTTGTTGATATAATTTTCGGCAGTGTATTTTCCTCGTCGTGTTGATGCTGTCCAGCGCGGCTTGTAATTCGACAGCTGAGGCGTTGGTTGTTGTGGGCGCCAATATTCTGTGTGTCGTTGTATTGAAATCTTGTGGTCGTTTTGCTGGTTGCGTGGAGCGGAACTGATTTTGTTGATTGGTCGGTCGGCTGCCTTCAGATTAAGAAGTCGTTAGACAGGCTGCCTGTCTCACCTAAACTAGCGTTAGTGTTACAATCCTAGGCTGACTCTTGGAAACTTCTGAGCGCCGTTCCTTGTATATTACATAGTAATTTCCCTGTCTGGGTTTTAGTTATTAGGTTGATGTGTGGCCTTCAGCCGAGTATGAATGTCTCATAAATCAATGTTCTTGTCTTGCCCTTAAGGCATAAGATTGTTATGCTTTTGTATGGAGCCTTCAGCCGAATTTTGCATAAAATGTTTTAAGATATGGTCTTCAGGCCTTTGATTGAAACTCTTCTTATTGCTTAATATGCGGCCTCCAGCCAAGTTCCAATAAAATTAAGTTGCTAAGGCCTTCCACCTGTTTAGATTTAAGATTTTGAAACTATTTTTGGGTGAAACCTACAGAAGAACCTTGTATTTCAATTTCTTGCTTAGGCCTTGTGTCTTGGATTTTGAGTGTGGACTACAGCCGATCTAAAGTTAATCAAAGGAGGTCGATTAAAGTTTTGAGAGTTTTGCATCCTTGTTGTAATACTGTGTGTTGATAAATAAAGTTTGTATGTTGAGTGCAACTGACAGCAAATTATTTTGGCCCCTTTCCACAAACTAATCCGCTCTGTCATGTTAGCCCAGGCATTACATTGTCAATAATTACATTTTCTCAATTAGTAGAATTAATCAGGTGATTGTTACAGATTCCTCACATAGTCCCACCACTACATACATATGTTGTGCTCTGCCGTGTACCTTGTTGATGATAAAAGTGAGACATATGCAAAATATATCAAGAAAACGTCTTATGTAAGTACTAGATAATATCTGCAGTTGTCCAGAAATTGCTTCATTGCTCGCTTCGAAACAGATAAATGAAATAATCGACAACGGGACACAGTTGTAACTACATAAGGCTGTGTGGATTATTAAACTGGTTAGGCACGAAGCATTAACAGCCTTAAGTCGTCCAGTTTGTGCTAGTTCAGAAGTGAGGAGTCTGGCAATAAAGTGATTACCAAACAGTGAGTATATTGCACACATCTGAACCTCTTTGATTTCAAATGGTGCCGCAGTGAGCAGGTCAAGCAAATGCTGCAGCTTGGAGCAACAATGCTGGGGAAGGATGTTTTGTAGCACGTGTCTACCCTCACTGTGGCTAGTTACCTTTCTTACCTGTGAAGGAGTTGTGGGCAGCAAATTGCTTCATCTTTCATTCCTTTGTTGCACAAGGCGGTAGTTTGATCATCTTAAAGTTTCTCGTCATAGTGAGTGTAATAGAAAACTTGCAGGATGAATGTACATCAGCTGTTGCATATATATTTCCGCAATTGGGATGTTAACAGCATTGCATCCTACGCGACTAATATTGTACACAACACGGCATTAACGTTATAGCACATTTAAGAGCAGAACCGTATAGCCTTACGAGTGCGTGTTTATATTCTCTCTTTCTAGCATTTGCCTGAAATGAAATCCAAGCGCTACAACTATACTGTGGAACTGACAGCACAAGTGATTTAGTTAAAATCTTTCAAATTCATTTCGTCTGGAGCTCGATCATGCATAAACCATACATCTCTTCTTATTAATCGCCTATTATACCACCATATCACTCTAAAATGCATCAGTCTCATATTTTCTATACACTAATAAAGGGTGCTAACGTCCTTAGCACGTATGCCTCTAGAGATCGTCAACTGGATGAGTGACATAAGATTGGTGCAGAACAGTCTTTACAAGACGGTAGTTCAAAAAAATGTTCGAATGTGTGTGAATTCCTAAGGGACCAAACTGGTTAGGTCATCGATCCATAGACTTACACACTACTCAAACTAACTTATGCTAAGAACAACACACACACCCGCACAGTCCGTGACATGACACCTGAAACCACGCGGCCACTCTGCGCGGTGGACGGTAGTTAACACTATTGAAATAAGAATACCGGTCCACATCACAGACGTCGGTTTGTTGAGCAAGTTTGGAAGACGTGTTACGCTCTTCCCAAAAGCAAAATATCGAAGTGATTACATGGAACTCAGTTCGCTCTGTTCCTTAACAAGGTGTGAATGTAGCGGATATAGTGCGCTCCTACTTCTGGTCAGTTCCAAATTTAATCTGAGGCAATGTTGCAGGGGGGAGGGGTGGTTAAAGACACAGGAACAGTTACAAGATGCATAGAGAAACGATCTGAAGTTTTGCTCAGGATCCACAAGTGTGAGAATACTTTGTGACTCCCATTCACATAGGTAGAGGTGGCCAATTGTAATAAAATCTTAACGAATTTATAAAGTATTTCAGCTAAGCAATATAGTTGTTCAGCTCCTTTCTGCTGATGCAATTTCCTACATTAAGAAACAGTATTTGTGCCGTGTGGTGTAGACAGTGTAACAGGGTTCGCAATATGTCAACATATATATGACCCTGGCAGAGTAGTACAGCGATTGGTTTAGCAGTGATGCAGAAATTGAGAACTACGCTGCAACGTCATTGCTTTGTTTACGTAACATCTCGTCGAGAGTGGTGGTTTGGACCTGGAATAATTCAGTAAAATGCTCTGAAATTACGGAAAACCTGTAAAATTACGAAAATTGATGGAAAGTACGTAAAGTTGATGAAAATCAGACAAAAATGTTGGGGGATGAGGGTACTTACGTGCTGGCCTGGGTCTTTGAAAGTCATTCCATTACTCCAACACTAGGATTGACAACTGATGATGCCTACTATTTGTGCTCTATGGGCTTAAGTCCTGCAGAATACCCGCTTGTTTCACGTGAGGTTATGCATTGTAAGTCGTAAAAATGGAAGATGCAGTGACTAGAGATTTGGGTGTCGGGATGGCTACCACCTAGGACACCGAAATAGCTATCATACACTTGGATGCGATATGCCCCGCCAGTTAGAGCAATCAGTGGTCTTGGTCTCTTAGAAAATAGAACACAGAGACATCTGCTATCCCGTTACTGTGGAACAAGAGTTTAAATGTAGAGGAGAGCTACTTGTAGGCGCTCCGCAATGTTGCAAACTCTTCCAATTTCCATATACTGTTGTTGTTGTGGTCTTCAGTCCTGAGACTGGTTTGATGCAGCTCTCCATGCTACTCTATCCTGTGCAAGCTTCTTCATCTCCCAGTACCTACTGCAACCTACATCCTTCTGAATCTGCTTAGTGTATTCATCTCTTGGTCTCCCTCTACGATTTTTACTCTCCACGCTGCCCTCCAATGCTAAATTTGTGATCCCTTGATGCCTCAAAACATGTCCTACCAACCGATCCCTTCTTCTAGTCAAGTCGTACCACAAACTTCTCTTCTCCCCAATCTTATTCAATACCTCCTCATTAGTTACGTGATCTACCCACCTTATCTTCAGCATTCTTCTGTAGCACCACATTTCGAAAGCTTTTATTCTCTTCTTGTCCAAACTAGTTATCGTCCATGTTTCACTTCCATACATGGCTACACTCCATACAAATACTTTCATTAACGACTTCCTGACACATCTATACTCGACGTTAACAAATTTCTCTTCTTCAGAAACGATTTCCTTGCCATTGCCAGTCTACATTTTATATCCTCTCTACTTCGACCATCATCAGTTATTTTACTCCCTAAATAGCAAAACTCCTTTACTACTTTAAGTGTCTCATTTCCTAATCTAATTCCCTCAGCATCACCCGATTTAATTTGACTACATTCCATTATCCTCGTTTTGCATTTGTTGATGTTCATCTTATATCCTCCTTTCAAGACACTGTCCATTCCGTTCAACTGCTCTTCCAAGTCCTTTGCTGTCTCTGACAGAATTACAATGTCATCGGCGAACCTCAAAGTTTTTATTTCTTCTCCATGGATTTTAATACCTACTCCGAATTTTTCTTTTGCTTCCTTTACTGCTTGCTCAATATACAGATTGAATAACATCGGGGAGAGGCTACAACCCTGTCTCACTCCTTTCCCAACCACTGCTTCCCTTTCATGCCCCTCGACTCTTATAACTGCCACCTGGTTTCTGTACAAATTGTAAATAGCCTTTCGCTCCCTGTATTTTACCCCTGCCACCTTCAGAATTTGAAAGAGAGTATTCCAGTTAACATTGTCAAAATCTTTCTCTAAGTCTACAAATGCTAGAAATGTAGGTTTGCCTTTTCTTAATCTTTTTTCTAACATAAGTCGTAAGGTTAGTATTGCCTCACGTGTTCCAACATTTCTACGGAATCCAAACTGATCTTCCCCGAGGTTCGCTTCTACCAGTTTTTCCATTCGTCTGTAAAGAATTCGCGTTAGTATTTTGCAGCTGTGACGTATTAAACTGATAGTTCGGTAATTTTCAAATCTGTCAACACCTGCTTTCTTTGGGATTGGAATTATTATATTCTTCTTGAAGTCTGAGGGTATTTCGCCTGTCTCATACATCTTGCTCACCAGATGGTAGAGCTTTGTCATGACTGGCTTTATTTGCAGCGAATTGTCTCTACCTAGTCGCAACTTTCTCCGGAAGCCACACGTGACGTAAAAGGAACTTAATTATAAAACGTTAACATGATATTCTAAGATTTTGTCATTTACTCAGTAAAAGGTGAGTGTCTGCCTTCACTTTTCCTCATGACCTATATCCTTGTCTATATTCAGCAAACCACCTTGTGGCGTTTGGCGGAGTATACTTCAGATACCACTCGTCACGGTCATTTCACGACACATGAGTGGGAGGAAGTAATAAGCTGGCTGACTTTTTGGAACGCAGTACCTCGAAATTTCAATAGTGACGTACAACGATCTCTAGTGTCTGCCACTGCCGTCTAGCGGTCTCGCGAGGAGTAAACGATCCCGTGCCGAAATATCCCGCTCTTCGTTGGATTTTATCTATTTCTTGTGTTCAACCTTCGCGGTAAGGGTTCCAGAAGAACCGGCGTAACGACTGTTCTGCAAGCCATCTCTTTCGTTAAGGAATTAAATTTCCTTAACATTCTCCCAATGCATCTTAATTTGGTGCCTACCTTTCCTACTATTTATTTTATGAGGTCATTACATTTTATGTCACTCCGGATCGTTACTCTTAGGTATTTTATAGTAGTTAGTGTTTCCAGTGATTTGTTGTCTACAGTGTAATCGAACAGAAGTGGATCTCGTGTGCTATTTGTGTACAATACGTCACATTTGTTTACGTTGAGGATCAGCTACCACCCCCGGAACCATAGGTCGGTCCTTTACAGATCTTTCTGCTTTTGTCATAGTGTCTTGGCAGGCTAAAAATATTGTTGAGAGCAGAAATGTCCGCGAATAGTATAAAGGAGTTCCAAAATCAACACCGATATTATTAATATATAACCGGCATTGCGGAACTGTCTCGGAGGCCTTTCGGATGTCAAGGAACACGATATCAAGCATCAACAGAGGCGCCTTTGTATACAGGGCCCTCGACCTTATGGATGAACAAAAGAAGCTGAGTGTCGCAAGGTAAGTTTGCAGAATTTATGTTGATTTTTATAGAGGAAATTTGTTTTTCGAAAACGTCTTATTGGTCCTCTCCCTCTTTGTCATCCCCGCATTCCGGAGACCTTGTACTACTTTTAGCCACGATTCAGTCGAATAATCTTGCTTTACAACCATCGCCTTGTGGAACATCAGCGTTGTTTCCGTCTTTTGTTAGTATCCTGTTTGTTAGTATCCTACTCATTGTACGACATATTGTGTTATAGCTTCAAACTTTATTTTATGCATCCAGATTTTCAAAACATAATACTGTGCAATCTAGAAAAATAAATAGGCTGCCTCTTTAGTATATTTATTATTAATAACCACCTTTAGTGGATCACAAAATGCCATGAATGTTGTTCTGTGCTGTGAATTTCTAAAGTGTGCTGTTCCACTCCTTTATTCAATTAAAAAAGAGATCACATTTGTATTTTTCTGAGTATGTAAAGCAAAAAAATGCATTGCCTGATCGTCAACAAATCAAAGCATAAAGAGGAAGTTATTGCTATTTAAGTCGTTATCAAAGCCTAACTGAAGAAGTTTTCTTTTGCGTTCTCTAATGGCAACGTCGATGAATAAATTAAATTAAACCAGCGAGAAGGAACAGCCTTGTCTTACGCCATGTTAATATTTTTATTCACAAGATACGCAAGGCCTGTTCTTAACACATTTATGTGACCTGTCACATCGATTGTTCAGCACTTCTGTGGCAAGACGATTAGGGATTCCCCTTCTGTGTATGATGTGCTAAAGCTTGTTCCCTTTCTGTGCATGATGTCCTATAGTTTTTTCTTTAGAAACCTGTCGTAGGTTTTGGAATAGTCGGTAACTACAATGAAGGTGCTGCTGCTCCACTGTATACTTTTTTTCAGTTCTCTGTTACTTTGCGAAAACCTTGGCAGCACAGAATTTAACCTTGCAAAATCCTCTGTGTTCTTCTCTACTAGTTGGTTAGTGGTACTGTCGCCTAATAATGTACCTCAATCATTTATCAGACAAGAAAAAGAATTAATATGCCTAAAGTTCCTTTTCGATTATTTTTTTATGTCATTCGCTTCACAGTACACACACACACACACACACACACACCCGTGTACATGCACCTACGGAAAAGTGTTGCATGAAGCAATAATCCAAAATTCATCGAATTCTGTCAAGTCGTTTACCTCATGACGGAAAGTAAATGATTAAACTTTTATTTGACTCGTCAGGCCACAATAAACTATATAGAAACACTTTAATGAAAGAAAAGAATAGATTACCTACTGTGAACAAACGTGTGAGTAAAAATGTAATTACCAAAACGCATTTATTCAATTTGAGTGAAGTGGATTCCAGTCCAGTAACGTCCTGCGATTATGAACACCATACCAATCTTGGAAATGTGTTTAAATGATAGCAGACCCTTCCCCATTCTGCTATCGAGAAATCAATGGGCTGTTTGCGCTTAAGTTTACTAATCGTTTCCGTATTACTAGACCAACCCCATGAGCCAGGAACACATTTTTTCCACACAAACACAACGCATCTCATACAGAAAAAATATTTCTGCGCTTTACGTTTCATCAGTTGGATGTCTGCTCTCACTCGCCGCTGCAGCTGCGCTGTTCCTATTTCCTTGCCACCCTCAGACACCCTCATTTAGGCTGTCCGAACTTCCGTGCCCGCCTTAGAGCAACAGGTCGTTCATGCATATAGGTGGGCGTCAGTCAGTAAACAATACGGGAAAGTGTTGGAATATATTACGCTAATCCACAGAAAGTTTTAAGTCCTATCGACCGCGGTTTTCTCGCAGTGACAGTAAAATTCAGCTCTTACAGCCCCCATGCACATGTGGACTCGTCTGTCAACCCACTCGCCAAGCGGGTCAGTCTCGACATGCTTCCCTGTGTGAGGGCAAAAGGGCTCATGGTCTGTGTCTGTCGGTTCCACCAGCGAGCCTCTACCTGTTCAATGCAACTGTTAACTTACCAGCCACATTCCATCAGTACAGCCAGGTGGTCGCCAGCGTTCACGCTGAGTCACCAGGTTTGTGTCTGTAGCTGGTGATCAGGTCAGCAGACCAGTGGATCTGTGAATGGGCGTCTTTAAGGCCCTCGTACAGAGATAGACTAGTCCACCAACCCGCTCATCGAGCAAGTCAACCCCGACACAGGAGCTTGCGTGTGGGCGATGGGCTCACGGTGGGATCCTCAGTACGAGCTCTCCACCAGAGCGCCTCTGCCTGCCAACTGCTACCATACTCGTAGGGTCCGCCAAGTGGTCGCCTGTGCCAACACACAATCAGACAGGTCGCGGCATGGTTGGTGAATGGCTTGGCAGGCTGTTCAGGCTGTCAATGGGCGCTTTAACAGCGGGCAAGTTATATAGGTTACCTGTTACTGTCCAAGAGGTTCTATGATACGTTAAACCACCACTTCAAGTCGGTTTGTACACAATTTTGTGCTGTAATACCACTTATCTGTGAATTTCTGGGAACGTTCTCGCAATTAGAGTTATCTGCAAAAATACCTGCACCTCCTCTGTTCCACCTCTTACCGATAGTTACATTCTGGACTCCAGAGGTGCCAATTATTTCGTCTCGCATCTAGAAAAATAAATGAAGTTATTTCGTCAGCACCTTTATCATGGTCCATACTTTTTTTAGTGTGTAGTGAGGCATAAACGTGTCTACAGTGAGAGGACAGAAAGTACGTTACTGTTCCCCTCTAAAGTGAATTATCTTACGAATTTGACCTGCCTTGCCTCACAGATAGAGGCATCAGTTTGCAAAAAGCTGTAAAATGTCATGGATATTGACTAGTAGCTAGTGTACCAATAGACAGTCCCTTCTGACATTATTTTGTCCAGTATAAGCTCTAGCCTTCTTTCATAACTCGTTCGAAGCTAGGTCGTTAAATGAATTTTCGGGCGCAAATTGGTTTTAATTCAGATTTCCTGGTCATTGGAACATTGAATTCTCCAGTAGCTTCCCATTTTCTTTTTGATTTCTTCATTTCTGATCAGATATCCAGAACACATTAACTCTGACATTATAGAAAAATTCTTCATGCGCAGGGTCATACCGAGTATTAGAAAACTTTGTAATTATTGTTGTCATATCTCACAATGCTTTTCCCAACTTAAAGTAGCTACTAGAATGTCATCTACACCCACGGTCAATTTTGAACTTAGTTCTCTACCCAGTCATGTTATTAAAATAGAAACGGCTATGTTTAGCCTAAATGGAACAATGCGCTTTTAAAAGCACGTTCTGCCAAACGAAACTACTTGTGCGACGCTTTGCTTGTTGCAACTGCCGTCATCTTGCATTTAAATCTAAAATGGTCATATGCTTCATGTAACTAAACCGTTATACTATTTAATCTAGATTTTCAGGTTTATCATATCCTCTTTGAGATAATGTTTGATTACACTAGATGTACGTTTCATTCCATAGATCCATAGTGAATAGGTTGTAGAGGACATAAAACATGTCTGACAACAAGAATATACAATATACATTTACAAAGAGAAAACGAAGCTATGCTAAAATACTTTCCGCAGATGTCAAGTTAAATGATCCTCATGGTTGTGGGGCTAGACAACAAATTTTAGATATATTTGCATTTGATAAATAATAACCTTAATCATGTTAGCAGAATCTTCCGTCGGTTCTTGGTAGAACAACATTATAATAAATGGAAACGCCCCAGTTTGCCTTTGTTCTACTATATTACTTTTATTGTGTTAACCGATTTTCGGCTTACAAGGCCATCTTCAGACACTTACTGAGTATTGTCACCAAAGAAGTTACAATGTTTGCAAACAACATTGGAAGAGAAGTAACACGTCTAGACTGAACATAAACATACAGAAAGTAATATCTTTGACAATGCGGTGGTGAACCAATGAAGAAGTAAAAAACTGAACAGTAAATAAATACAAATGGAGTAGACAGGAAAAACTTTAACACAAAACAGGTGTTATGTAGGCATACTGTTCTTATTTTGTGTTAAATGTTTTCCTGTCTACTCCGTTGGATGTTTATTAATATTCAGTAATGATAACTTCTGATGTTGATTACCTTTAGTTGTATGTTGGCGCTAGTGTTTACAGTATGTGTGTGTGTGTGTGTGTGTGTGTGTGTGTGTGTGTGTGTGTGTATGTGTGTTACCTGTTTCAGCATGTTCTTTGTATACCAAGGCTTTGAATTTCCTTGCACTGCACTCTCTCGTTGCATTCGTGCCTTGAAAATGACAGGGTGTGCACTTGTCGAATCATTCATGGTTGTTGAAGATGTCACCCAGTTGCAATCCTGTAATCTATATGTACCTTTCATATGCATGACAAAATTCAGGTTTCGCAAAGATATTGTTGTTACTGGTGCACAGCAATCTCAAATTACTTCACAAAAATAACAGGTTCTTTTTAACTGTGAAGTTAATGACTTTTATTATTACTAAGGGATGAATATCATTGGCACATACTCCAAGTTATAATTGTTACCTGATAAAGCCAACACACCATTTGAGGTTGACTTGATTCTGAATAAAAATGAAGTGGGTTGGCTGCACAAACTACAGTATGTTACTGTGATTCAGTGCATGTCCATTTTCGAAGTTTCACAATTGGAAGCACATCAAAAAGTAATTGGCATACCGATAGCTGCACCACTTACACTCTTTCAACATTGTAACAGCATTTCCAAAATTCTCCGTAGACTACTTCTCCACCAATTGAAGCATGTGCATTGTTAATGCAGAGCGAGTCCATTATGAGTGACATAACTAAACAGGTATGAGCACAATTTAAAATATCATATAGGTTTGAAAATTCCTCCATGTACAATGACTCATCAATGATGTCACAGAGGAGGAAAAAAAGGATAAGGAGGAAGGGTGGTAGGCCAATTACCAAATTATCCTGTTCGTCAAATAGTGGGAAAATTAAAAAGCGTTTAGTGGACCTGTGAATGTGAGCACAGCCTCCATGATGTCACAAACCAAGATGGCTGACATGGAGATGTGAACACAGCCTCTACAACGTCACGAGCCAAGATGGCGATTCAGGATGGTTCCACTGATCGTGCAAGCACAGTTTTGAGATTATCTGCATCAGTTTCACTTAATTACAGGACGGAGGACCTGGAGAAATGAGCACAGTATAAAGTGTCATAAAGGTCCACCAAACCAAAACTTGGTTTTCCTTGACACCACAGTGGCCTAGACCACTAGTGTTCAGTTTAACGTGGCGGTAGTCCAGTTATCCTAAGTTTAAACTTTTATGGTAGGTATTTATTTAAGATCAAAGCAATTCACCCACACATTTCTGCCATCGCAGTCTCCCACATTAAATTTACAGCAAACGAGCTAACTTGCCTAGGCCTGCCATGTGAATCCCTCTTGGATGGGGTTTCATTGCAGCATTGACAGCTCTGCTGCTGCTCCTGCTGCTGTTGGATGCATTCAATCCACAATCATGATGGCCTTAGGTCATGTTGCGAGCTCCTGATGCCCTACACACTAGTTTTCCTACTCTACTACATAAAGGAAGAAAACACTTTGGTGGTAGTATGTACTGTGATGGTCAATGTGTATGGTGTAGTGATCTTGCCATGTGGTTTGGCATGTGGGCAGCTGAGGGAGCAATGTTCGTTTGGAGAAATTAACATAGCTCTCCCATTCTGTCCCACAAAACACACACACACACACACACACACAGACGTGCACATATGCATATGCACATCGGTAACTGTTCAAACATTACGATAATCTACATGTTCTTTGCACGACTGTAGTGAAAATTAGCTCATATTGGGTAGGTGGGAGACAATGGAAAGTAGATGAAACTGACGAATCCCAGCTCAAATTGTACATTCACAAATTTCCTCAGATAGTAAATGGAGGTGTCTAGGTTGATACTGCCACCAACGATCATTCTGTTGGAATGAAAGAAGAATACGGCAATTGGTGAACTGTAGCTGGACGTGAATTTCTTAAATAATATATTCCGCTAACTACCAAAGTTATGTGTCACGCTGAATCGACGTTATATTGGACGTAAATGTATATCAAAATGCTGGTAAGCATATTTTCACTTTTGCTGCATGTACTTTGCTACTAGAACTCTGCCTGTATACAAACACTTACAAATTCATATCGCACCAAAATGTACATTCAACACGAAAAATAGTTGCTTATTAAAGAATAATACTGTAATGCATCAAAACGTATGCGTCATTGCAGTCCCTATGCAGTTGTTCTACTGGAGTTTCATCCCCTTAATGTCTGTGGTTATTCTGTGGGTGTGTGTGAAACTCTATACAGGGAAACCTCTCTAGGTGAATGTATGTCAGACTCTGGAAATAGATTTATTGTATTAGAATGTTGATAGCATCGCATTCCAGACTAGTAAGAGAACAGAAAACGTCCAGTTACAAAATTAGAGAATGTTTAAGTGTGAAGTTATGTTACTTACAGAGCATGCCTTCTGTTTTGAGACACACTGTCACTTGTAACTGTTCCAAACAACCATCGTTTTAAGCCATGTTCCAACAGGCAGCTGACTTCTGTGTGTGTACTAACGACATAATGCGGAGCGCCGGCTGTGGCTACAGAGTTACAGTCATTCGACAGAAGTCTTCCAGTGGGCAGGATGTGGTCCCACAGCGTGAAGTAGGCTTCTGACTTGCAGAGTCTCCACTCACAGGCCTGATGAGGCACAGTGTTTGCAAAGTGTTGATGACAGTCGCCTACCCTTCTGAAGTCTCTTGACATATGTCATGGCTGGCAGCTCAGTGTGGCAATGTGTGGTGCAGTCACTTGCCGGAGGAAGGTGGCAGCGCATTTGTTGGCAGAGGAGCCACAGTGTCGAGAAGCTCGTGCATTGGTCAAAATACAGACAGAATTGTTTCTATCCCATTCCTCTCCAAAGGATTAAACCTAGGACAAGTCAGCTCGTTTGCTGCACCGTGACACATCCTCACTAGATCTGCAGCGCCAAAATATCAAGCCGGCCAGTGTGGCCGTGCGGTTCTAGGCGCTACAGTTTGGAACCGCGTGACCGCTACGGTCGCAGGTTCGAATCCTGCCTCGGGCATGGATGTGTGTGATGTCCTTAGGTTAGTTAGGTTTAAGTAGTTCTAAGTTCTAGGGGACTGATGACCACAGATGTTAAGTCCCATAGTGCTCAGAGCCATTTGAACCATTTGAACCAAAATATCATTCGCATAGATTCTCAGCTATTAACAGCTCACAGCCACAACAGTGCAAACAGTTCCATCAGATAACAATTCCAGCAGATAACAAGTGTGTTAGGAAGGCCAGAGTATGAATCTGAATTTCAACTCGTGTGATATTTCTTTGTGTATGGTCAAACACTGCGGCTATAAATCCAAACAGAGATCGTCTGAGTTTCTATGTCGTTTATAGGAAAATAATTTAACATATATATGGACAGAACACGTATCTTCTGAGGTGTCTGTTACCCATATTGTTACATACAGAAACAAAATTTTTATCAGTTTAGGAAATAAATGGTTATTCCACACTTCATGCCACAATAAAAACATCTGACAGGGGGTATATTGTTAGTGCGAAAAAGTGTCTAACCTCACCATGGAACTAGAGGTCGTACCTTAATGTCATGTTCTGTAGTCACAATGCTTTATTAAATCAGTAAGATGGCTATGGAATCAAAACCTGTCTTTGAGTCTGTCTAATAAATTTTCACGTAGTTCACAGGTACATTAACCATTGCAGCAAATGAATGGTCGTTAAAAGTAGTTACGCCAGAGGTTTTAAAACTCAGCAAATTCCTTTTCAGCTTCTAGATTCAAAATGTGGTATTCTTGAAGCCCAGTGAGTATAGTGCAGAATGCAGCGCAAAATACTGGTTGTCAGTAAGAAAAATGCCTCGTACCACCACGCAGCTTAATGTCATGTTCTTTAGTTAAGGAGATACTGTTCAAGGCATTTTATAAGATCGGTAAGACGGTACCCTAATTTTAAATGTCTGTGTCATGTCAGTTTTATGCAAGCATTTACAGCAGTACTGCTGCTGTGTGTCATAGGATGTGTATGAGACCTGAAGTTCTATTCCTGTATTTATGTAATTTGTTTATTTACTCGGATGTTTTATTTCGATAATACAACCATCTGCAGTAGCTTGTGCGATCGCAACACCAAGTGCTACATCACCAGGTGCACCACACCGAGCTGCGCTATGGCGTCTGTTTGTCTGTCAATGGCGATCACTGGCTAAATAATCCACACCCTTGTCCCCTCCCCCTTCCCCCGAGAAAGCAGTCCTGTGCTGAGCAGCGAAGCTCACAGCAGAAGCAAGGAGCGGCAGGGTTGGAACACCTGCATGGAGTGACGTTTGCACGGAGTGACACTTGCCCGGAGCCAGGGGCTCTTGCCGGACTAACTGGCGTATTACAGATACAGGCATACTAGAAGTCTAACAGTTCAGCACAGTTGCTTGTGCGAGCTCATGCCACTGCAGTATCGCATCGTGGTGGCTCATTAACTTGTGTCGTGTCAAATTTGTTTTTAAGACTGTTGTATTAATGAGAACTGACAATGAAATTTAACGTAATGAGAACTGGCAATGAAATTCATCATCTCTTTTAATACTGTGATGATGCAAAGAACGGGGGGCAGCTAAGTAAAAGAAAAAAGTGGTATATCGTATGATACTTGCAACCTTATGACTGCCGTTTTAGAAGGAAATTTAAGTTGACGAATTTATGTTTCGTTTCCGTTTTATTTAAACGATAAACATAAAAACACAGTTTGTTAGTGCGCTGACATCAAACTTCCTGGCAGATTAAAACTGTGTGCCGGACCGAGACTCGAACTCGGGACCTTTGCCTTTCGCGGGCAAGTGTTCTACCAATTTTTTTTTTTTTGTTGATCTCATTTTGTTCTATATTGTACGTTGAATTTGTTCGAGGCGGACGTCCGATGACACCCATTTAGGTTCTTCGTTGATCCATTCACTCAGCTTTTTTCTTTTTTTTTTTTTTGTTACAGAGGTAGCTAACCCTCTGACCGAACACGCTGAGCTACCGTGCCGGCGTCAACTGAGCTACCCCAGCACAACTCACGCCCACTCCTCACAGCTTTACTTCTGCCAGTACCTCGTCTCCTACCTTCCAAAATTTACAGAAGCTCTCCTGCGAACCTGTTCTGCAAGGTTCGCAGGATAGCTTCTGTAAAGTCTGGAAGGTAGGAGACGAGGTACTGGCAGAAGTAAAGCTGTGAGGACTGGGCGTGAATCGTGCTTGGGTAGCTCAGTTGGGAGAGCACTTGCCCGCGAAAGGCAAAGGTCCTGAGTTCGAGTCTCGGTCCGGCACACAGTTTTAATCTGCCAGGAAGTTTCAATAGTATTTAGCCGCGCGGAGTAGTCGTGCGGCATAAAGCGCCTTGCCACGGTTCGTGCGGCTCCCCCCGTCGGAGCTTCGAATCCTCCCTCGGGCATGAGTTGTGTTTTGTCCTTAGCGTAAGTTAGTTTAAGTTAGTTTAATTAGTGAGTAAACCTAATGTGGTCAGACAGAGATTCCGAAATCAGATACTGGATTGTAAGGCGTACCCAGGAGCAGATATAGACTCAGATCACAATATACACTCCTGGAAATTGAAATAAGAACACCGTGAATTCATTGTCCCAGGAAGGGGAAACTTTATTGACACATTCCTGGGGTCTGATACATCACATGATCACACTGACAGAACCACAGGCACATAGACACAGGCAACAGAGCATGCACAATGTCGGCCCTAGTACAGTGTATATCCACCTTTCGCAGCAATGCAGGCTGCTATTCTCCCATGAAGACGATCGTAGAGATGCTGGATGCAGTCCTGTGGAACGGCTTGCCATGCCATTTCCACCTGGCGCCTCAGTTGGACCAGCGTTCGTGCTGGACGTGCAGACCGCGTGAGACGACGCTTCATCCAGTCCCAAACATGCTCAATGGGGGACAGATCCGGAGATATTGCTGGCCAGGGTAGTTGACTTACACCTTCTAGAGCACGTTGGGTGGCACGGGATACATGCGGACGTGCATTGTCCTGTTGGAACAGCAAGTTCCCTTGCCGGTCTAGGAATGGTAGAACGATGGGTTCGATGACGGTTTGGATGTACCGTGCACTATTCAGTGTCCCCTCGACGATCACCAGTGGTGTACGGCCAGTGTAGGAGATCGCTCCCCACACCATGATGCCGGGTGTTGGCCCTGTGTGCCTCGGTCGTATGCAGTCCTGATTGTGGCGCTCACCTGCACGGCGCCAAACACGCATACGACCATCATTGGCACCAAGGCAGAAGCGACTCTCATCGCTGAAGACGACACGTCTCCATTCGTCCCTCCATTCACGCCTGTCGCGACACCACTGGAGGCGGGCTGCACGATGCTGGGGCGTGAGCGGAAGACGGCCTAACGGTGTGCGGGACCATAGCCCAGCTTCATGGAGACGGTTGCGAATGGTCCTCGCTGATACTCCAGGAGCAACAGTGTCCCTAATTTGCTGGGAAGTGGCGGTGCGGTCCCCTACGGCACTGCGTAGGATCCTACGGTCTTGGCGTGCATCCGTGCGTCGCTGCGGTCCGGTCCCAGGTCGACGGGCACGTGCACCTTCCGCCGACCACTGGCGACAACATCGATGTACTGTGGAGACCTCACGCCCCACGTGTCGAGCAATTCGGCGGTACGTCCACCCGGCCTCCCGCATGCCCACTATACGCCCTCGCTCAAAGTCCGTCAACTGCACATACGGTTCACGTCCACGCTGTCGCGGCATGCTACCAGTGTTAAAGACTGCGATGGAGCTCCGTATGCCACGGCAAACTGGCTGACACTGACGGCGGCGGTGCACAAATGCTGCGCAGCTAGCGCCATTCGACGGCCAAACCGCGGTTCCTGGTGTGTCCGCTGTGCCGTGCGTGTAATCATTGCTTGTACAGCCCTCTCGCAGTGTCCGGAGCAAGTATGGTGGGTCTGACACACCGGTGTCAATGTGTTCTTTTTTCCATTTCCAGGAGTGTAGTAGTGATGAAGAGTAGGCTGAAGTTCAAGACATTAGACAGGAAGAATCAATACGCAAAGAAGTGGGATACGGAAGTACTAAGGAATGACGAGATACGTTTGAAGTTCTCTAACGCTATAGATACAGTAATAAGGAATAGCGCAGTAGGAAGTACAGTTGAAAAGGAATGGACATCTCTAAAAAGAGCCATCACAGTAGTTGGGAAGAAAACATAGGTACAAAGAAGGTAGCTGCGAAGAAACCATGGGTAACAGAAGAAATATTTCAGTTGATTGATGAAAGGAGGAAGTACGAACATGTTCCGGGAAAATCAGGAATACAGAATACAAGTCGCTGAGGAATGAAATAAATAGGGAGTGCAGGGAAACTAAGACGAAATGGCTGCAGGAATAATGTGAAGACATCGAAATAGATATGATTGTCGGAAGGACAGACTCAGCATACAAGAAAGTCAAAACAACCTTTTTTGACATTAAAAGCAACGGTGGTAACATTAAGGGTGCAACGGGAATTCCACTGTTAAATGCAGAGGAGAGAGCAGATAGGTGGAAAGAACACATTGAAAGCCTCTATGAGGGTGAAGATTTGTCTGATGTGATAGAAGAAGAAACAGGAGTCGATTTAGAAGAGATAGGGGATCCAGTATTAGAATCGGAATTTAAAAGAGCTTTGGAGGACTTACGGTCAAATAAGGCAGAAGGGATAGATAACATTCCATCCGAATTTCTAAAATCATTGGGGGAAGTGGCAACAAAACGACTATTCACGTTGGAGTGTAGAATATATCAGTCTGGCGATATACCATCTGACTTTCGGTAAAGCATCATCCACGCAATTCCGAAGACGGCAAGAGCTGACAAGTGCGAGAATTATCGCATAATCAGCTTAACAGCTCATGTATCGAAGCTGCTTTCAAGAATAATACACAGAAGAATGGAAAAGAAAATTGAGAATGCACTAGGTGACGATCAGTTTGGCTTTAGGAAAAGTAAAGGGACGAGAGAGGCAATTCTGACGTTACGGCTAATAATGGAAGCAAGGCTAAAGAAAAGTCCAGACACTTTCATAGGATTTGTCGATCTGGAAAAAGCGTTCGACAACATAAAATGGTGCAAGCTGTTCGAGATTCTGAAAAAGTAGGGGTAAGCTATAGGGAGAGACGGGTCATATACGATATGTACAACAACCAAGAGGGAATAATAAGAGTAGACGATCAAGAACGAAGCGCTCATATTAAGAAGGGTGTAAGACAAGGCTGTAGCCTTTCGCCCCTACTCTTCAATCTGTACATCGAAGAAGCAATGATGGAAATAAAAGAAAGGTTCAGGAGTGGAATTAAAATACAAGGTGAAAGGATATCAATGATACGATTCGCTGATGACATTGCTATCCTGAGTGAAAGTGAAGAAGAATTAAATGATCTGCTGAACGGAATGAACAGTCTAATGAGTACACAGTATGGTTTGAGAGTAAATCGGAGAGAGACGAAGGTAATGAGAAGTAGTAGAAATGAGAACAGCGAGAAACTTAACATCAGGATTGATGGTCACGAAGTCAATGAAGTTAAGGAACTCTGCTACCTAGGCAGTAAAATAACCAATGACGGACGGAGCAAGGAGGACATCAAAAGCAGACTCGCTATGGCAAAAAAGGCATTTCTGGCCAAGAGGAATCTACTAATATCAAATACCGGCCTTAATTTAAGGAAGAAATTTCTGAGAATGTACGTCTGGAGTACAGCATTGTATGGTAGTGAAACATGGACTATGGGAAAACCGGAACAGAAGAGTATCGAAGCATTTGAGATGTGGTGCTATAGACGAATGTTGAAAATTAGGTGGACTGATAAGATAAGGAATGAGGAGGTTCTATGCAGAATCGGAGAGGAAAGGAATATGTGGAAAACACTGATAAGGAGAAAGGACAGGATGATAGGACATCTGCTAAGACATGAGGGAATGACTTCCATGGTACTAGAGGGAGCTGTAGAGGGCAAATACGTCAAGCAAATAATTGAGGACGTAGGTTGCAATGCTACTCTGAGAGGAAGAGGATAGCACAGGAAAGGAATTCGTGGCGGGCCGCATCAAATCAGTCAGTAGACTGATGACAAAAAAAAGACACCGAATACGTAGCGCAGGAGAGGTGCAAGCGATGTACTGCCTTCAGAAGAATTGCCATAATTAGATTCGCGTAGCCTCAGGTACGAACACACAGATACACGACACACAAAAATTTAACTTCTCTTCTACTTTGCCGATAGCAGCCACATTTTAAAATCGAGTAAAGATGTAGTAAAAACCAAGTTTTGGAGTCCGTAACTTCATTGGTTTTCGAGTTTTAAATATTTAAAATGATTTTAATGATATTCTTGAATATTAACTTTTCTTACTCACAACACAATTTTCACATGCCAGATGTTGTAACTACATTCACAAAACATAGCTGAGAAGTTTTGTACATTCATTTTGTGAGAAATATGAATAATTTTTGTCAGTGTTTATTTCATATTTCAGCCTTAATCTTTTTAATTATCGGTATATTAACGTGATGATAAAATAAACAAATTACATTTTCCATAATATTAATGCACATTAGAATGAAAACACATCAAGACTACTTCTTGCAAAAATTTCATCGCCATACTGGCGTATCACCAGGCGTGATGGTATGGGGTGCCACTGGTTACACGTCTCGGTCACCTCTTGTTCGCATTTACGGCACTTTGAACACTGGCCGTTACATTCCAGATGTGTTACGACCCGTGAATCTACCCTTCATTCGATCCCTGCGAAACCCTACATTTCAGAAGGATAATGCACGACCGCATGTTGCAGGTACTGTACGGACATTTCTGGATACAGAAAACGTTCGAGTGCTGCCCTGGCCAGCACATTCTCCAGATCTCTGACCAACTGAAAACGTCTGGTAAATGGTGGCCGAATAACTGGCTCGTCACAATACGTCAGTCACTATTCTTGATGAACTGTGGTATCGTGTTGAAGCTGCATGGGCAGGTGTACCTGTACACGCCATCCAAGCTCTGTTTGACTCAATGCGTATCAAGGCCGTTATTGCGGCCAGAGGTGGTTGTTCTGGGTACTGATTTCTCAGGATCTATGCACCCAAATTGCGTGAAAATGTAATCACATGTCAGTTCTAGTATAATATATATGTCCAATGAATACCCGTTTATCATCTGCATTTCTTCTTGGTGTAGCAGTTTTAATGGCCAGTAGTGTATTTATTCCTCGGTTTCATCTTTCTGAGACTTTCTTAGTGCGACGGCGACTTCCACTGCAACTCCACATCTCCCTTGTCAGACACTATCTGTTCAAAAGTATCCGGACACCTTGCTGAAAATGACTTACAAGTTCGTGATGCCCTCCATCGGTAATGATGGAATTCAATGTGGTGTTGGCCCACCTTTAGCCTTGATGACAGCTTCCACTCTCGGAGACATCAGGTGTTGCTAGGTTTCTTGGGGAATGGCAACCCATTCTACACGGAGTGCTGCAATGAGGAGAGGTACCAATGTCGTTCGGTGAGCCCTGGCACGAAGTCGGCGCTCCAAAACATCCCAAAAGTGTTCTACACGATTCAGGTCAGGACTCTGTGCAGGCCAGTCCATTACAGGGACGTTACTGTCGTATAAACACTCCGCCACAGGCCGTGCATAATGAACAGGTGCTCGATCGTGTTGAAAGATGCAGTCGCCATCCCCGAACGGCATTTCAACAGTGGGAAGCAAGAAGGTGCTTAAAACATCACTGTAGGCCTGCGCTGTGATAGTGCCACGCAAAACACGACCACACCATAACACCAATGCCTCCGAATTTTACTGTTGGCACTATACACGCTGGCAGTGACGTTCACCGGGCATTCGCCGTACCCACACCCTGCAATCAGGTCGCCACATTGTGTACCGTGATTCCTCATTCTACACATCGTTTTTCCACTTTTCAATCGTCCAATGATTATGCTCCCTACACCAAGCGGGGCGTGACGTGTGGCTTATGAGCAGCGGTCGACCATGATATCCAAGTTTTCTCACCTCCCGCCTAACTGTCATAGTACTTGCAGTGGACCCTGATGCAGTTTGGAATTCCTGTGTGATGGTCTGGATAAATGCCTGCCAATAACACATTACGACCCTCTTCAACCGTCGGCGGTCTCTGTCAACAGACGAGGCCGGTCTGTACGCTTTTGTGTTGTACGTGTCGCTTCACGTTTCCACTTCACTATCACATTGGAAACAGTGGACCTAGGGATTTTTAGGAGTGTTGAAATGTCGCGTACAGAAGTATGACGCAAGTAACACCCAATCACCTGACCTTGTTATAAGTCCGTGAGTTCCACGGAGCGCCCCATTCTGCTCTTCCACACGTCTAATGACTACTGAGGTCGCTGATATGAAGTACCTGGTAGTAGGTGGCAGCACAATGCACCTAATACGAAAAACGTATGTTTTTGGGGGCGTCCGGGTACTTTTGATCACATAGTATTTGTTCGTTACCGAGACACTGGACCACGTAATAGTCATAAATGTCCTGAAGCTTTTTGTTTTCAGGTGTGCTCACCTGAATACGCCGCTAACCATCATCCACCATGTCCAGGAAAAGCTGTGCTAGAGCAGAACACGTTCTTAGTGAAAGCTTATTTACTCGTTTTCCTTACAGGCTGGAAACAATGAAGTTGTTTCCACAGTCACTGATTAAGGCAACAACCAGTAACCTCTGTTCCAGGAAACAAACTGTTAGCTGCTTGGACGATGGCAATTTCGAAGTACATCATACGAAACGCAGGGTTCCATCCAAGCAAGCTAGTTTTTAATAGCTTTAAAAACAACCTTCATTTGTTCCTCGCTTTTTATTTGGCAGCAAAGCGTAACGTCATCACCTAGAAGTGCAGAACAACCTTTACATCCCATTAAGCGAAAATATATGGCAACTACAGAAGATTCCACCATTTCTGGAGGAATACTCTTCACAGTCCTGACAAGAGATGCAGCAGACACCCGATAACTTAAACCTAACACGAAGCATACTTTCCTCATGTCTAACTTTTTGTCGGTCGTTCTTAGTAATACATAAGCTAGGTGTATGCCTATTCTGTCAGAAATATCTGCAAAGATGTTGTATTACTTTTTTCTAGTGGAAACCGTATTGTCTGTTGTGATAAGAGAGCTGACGATCTTTGATTGAGATGAAAATTGTACCACATTGCGTTTCATGTGTAGCCTTGGTACTATACCCCTGTTAATGTTACTTACAAAAACGTTGTCGTAATTATTCGTGGCTACTGTAAATTTTGTCAGAAACTCACTGCAATATAAGAGGGCGCTTCCGAACGCGAGTTTCAGACAATAAAATTTGTAGCAGCCTCGAATAGTTACAACAGCGTTTTTGTACGTAACATTGACAGGGGTACAGTACGAAGGCTAAATATGAATCGCGATATGGTACAATTTTCATCTCAACCAAGGACCGTCAGCTCTCTTATCGCTATAGACAATAAGGCTTCCGAGCCTTACAAAAACATCCACACAGAATTGAGACATAGAAATATTTTAGGAAAACTTGACTACCTAAGCAGATAGTCCATTGTTCTTATTTTTCGACAACGTATTTTCATGCATGCAAAAAACGTTTACTGTTTACTTGTTCATTGCTTTTCAGTTGCGTGTAACAAATCCTTTGTAAATTTTTGTACTGTACATCATATAGGAATTACCGTGTTTGCTCTGCATATATCGACCACGTTTTATATCACTTTCTGATTTAAACTGCAATTCATTTTTATGTACAGTGCCTCTCTCTCTCTCTCTCTCTCTCTCTCTCTCTCTCTCTCTCTCCCCCCTTCCCTCCGTCTCTCCCTCTCTTCCACGCTCTGCCGCTCGGTGCACGAACCCCACTTTCTCTAGCGCCATCTCCCTGTGTTTTCGGATACCAGGGCCAATGCAGTTTTCGTCATAGCTGCTTACATAGAGCTCTTGCCAGTTCAGAGTTCCTCATGGCCGTGCCCACATTGTCTGTAGCTGATAATATGGTACGTGGCCCCTTTAATACGACTTTGCACAATCCATACCACAACTATTATCAGGACGGCAACGGGATGGCGAATCATGGTTGGTAGTCGTACTTTGATTTACACATAATTTATTAACGTAAGGTTCCTGCAGATCATTCCAACAAATATAACCATAAAGTGCATGTTAAAACAGTTCAGAAACACCTAGCAAACACAGTATTACCGTGGCTTTGCCACACTTCAAAAGCTTGCTACTAACAGTGCAGTTCCTATCAGAGTGGGCCAGCCCTTTAATTGCATTTAAATACTACATGGCCCAAACAACACTTAAATCTCACGTAGTTAACCACAATTCACTAGAACATAGATATGTAAGAGAAGCAAGAAAGATTGCCAAGAAACAAACCGAGATTACACTTAGTTGCAGGTCTATGTATATGCAACCCAAAAAATCATTTGTTTAAACACCAGAAAGTCATAAGTTACAAAACGCGTTTTACCCGCCTTAGCAGGAGGAAAGGATATACTAATCTTTTTGTATGGGATCTTCGCCCAAAGCAATCCAGCCGTGGCAGGGTTCCGTAAACACAGCAGGACCTAGGCTGCGGGTCACACCTCACTCCCCGCTAAGGCGTTGGCGCTAACAGCAGCTATTGACAAACACAGGACAACTGCAACTCCCTGAAACACACACAATGTACAGGGCAGAATCTTTGCATCATGCATACGTGCATCAGTCTACAAAATGTTCCGTCCACAGCAATCACTGCCCTTTAAGCCACATACACTAACGGTCAACTTACTTGATGTTTGCACACAGCACAACTCAGCAGCTCAAACAGCTTAACCCTTTCCTTCAGGGACCTTTTCCTTGATAGAAATCACGAAACTTGGATCTCCGAGCTGCCCCAGAACACAGACTTGCCGAAAACTTGGATCTCCGAGCTGCCCTAAAACACAGACTTGCCGACCAATACAATTGCGCGGTATATCACGCTGATAGGGCACAAACGGTCGCAGTCGACACTCCTTTCTCCGGAGGCGTCCCACGTCTCTTTATGTTTTCCTTTTGAAAGCTAACGACAGACTCTGAAGCCCGCCAACCCAGAAAGAAAGCCACACGATATGCAAAGACCTCACATACCCCCCAAAATCGATCGCAACGATATAACGAGCGTACCCGGTGCTGGTGCCAGTCCGCCACGGCTCAATATATTTTCCCACGCTTTTTAGGGCTTATTTTACTCCCTCCTCACCAAATACTCGTTTTATTTTGTTTTAGGGCAATAGTTAGGGAAAAGATCGGCTCCCCAATGATGATATCAGGCATAGGGACGGGATGACGGAATCCTGGCAGGAGACTGCCGAGGTCCTTCTCCGGTCCATGCTGCCTGATGAAGATGTGGCTAGTGACGCCGAAGACCAGTCTCAACTACGAAACGAAGATCTTGACAGAATAGCAAACGATAGGGCAGTCTATCCCTTTTCTGAAGAGGAGGTGGCTGCCCAAACTAAAGCACTGAAGATACGGAAAGCCCCCGGCCCAGACGGCATTGTGGCGGAGGTAGCGCAGTTCCTAGCGCCCCTAGCTCCACTTACCCACCTATACAATGAATGTCTTAGACAGAAAAAATTTGTAAAGTAGCCAATGTAGTGATTATTAAAGAAGGACCCAGCTGAAGCCAAGTCTTACAGACCGATATGCCTATTAGACATCTTTGGGAAGTTATTCGAAAAATTGCTAGCTGACAGACTGACTGCACACCGAGTGCTGTGCGGGATGAGCGGCAGGCAGTTCGGCTTCAGGCCGGAGTGATCGGCAACTGACGCAATCGCTCTGGCGGCCGAGGTCTGTGGGTCTACCCCGTACAAGTACGTTGTCGGCATCATGGTTGACATCAGTGGCGCCTTTGACAACCTGTGGTGGCCTTCGCTCTTCTCCTGCCTGCGGGAGAAAGAATGTGAAGGTCGGGAGGTCTGACTATCATCCCCTAGGGGTAAAGTGGAAAAAACCTTAACTAAGGGATGTCCCCAGGGTTCCGTCCTAGGTCCCCTGTTTTGGGATCACGTGGAACCACTTCTAGACAGCTTGCAACAGAGTGAAGAGGTGCTAGAGGTGATAGCCTACGCAGATGACCTCCTCCTGCTGGTCGGCGGCCGGAACCGCGAAGACATAGAACCAAAAATAGAGCTATGGCAAAATTGCAACTATGGTATATTAATACTAAAATGTCAATTTCACCAACCAAATCAACATTCCTATTGCTGAAAGGACAGCTAGTAAGAAACCCCACAGTGAGAATTGGGGGCTCACCAGTTCTCAGACGACAAGAGACTCGCTACTTGGGTGTCATCATCGATGAAAGGTGGAACTTCGGAAGGCACATTGAGTCTGTAACCCAAAGAGCATTGCAAGTACTCAATAACCTCATCTCCATAGGACACAAACGATTTCACCTTCCACCACACCTAATGAAGTTGTATCATAACAGTATATTAACTTCAGTAGTGGGTTACGGATCGGGAGTCTGGGCACACAGGCTCACAAGGGTGGTGCCTGCCATGACAGTGAGAAGAGTACAAAGTAACATGCTGTTAAGACCTACAGAACATCCCCAGGAAGTGCCCTGTTAGTGATAATGGGGATCTGTCCTCTAGATATCAAAAATCGAGAGCAAGCAGCATGGTACTGGGTTAAGAAAGGGAACGACATGAAAATAGAGAATATACTGGGAGCTCTGGCTACGGACAAGGGAGAGATACGGAGAAGGGGTGAGGACTTATGGCAGGAATCATGAGAAATGGATGAATCTGGCAGAAGAACCTTCGGACTCTTGCCAAATGTTAAAGAAAGGTTAGGCATGAGGTATTTCGAACCAACCCGGGGTCTAATACATTTTCTCACTAGTCATGGGCCCTACCAGACATACCTATGTCGGTTTGGGAAAAGGGCTACACCTGAGTGTGACTGACGCTTCGGAGGGTACTCCCGACCATGTGGTTTACGAGTGCCCCCTTTTCGATGATGTAGCAGCTACATTAAGACAACAACTTCCAAACAACAACACATACGACTTATTAAGACAGAAGAGACTTTTGAAACCCTGAACAACTTGGCAAATGAGGTATCACGAAAAGTTCTGACTGCATACCTGAGGGACTTTCGCGATTAGAACCAACCACTGAACGTGTCCTAGTACCCTAATCCTGTGCCGCCTGTGCGTGTACAGATTGGAATCCAAGTGCAGGGCTAGGGGACTGGGGTACACCTATTCTCGACTAATACAGCACCGGATTTGACGTAGGTTAGTGAGTAGTTAGTAGGATTAGAAGTAGATACTAAATGAGGAACCTGCAGCGACAAGTAATTTGGGCCTGCCCAGTGTCAGGGGCACGCTCATCGGGATTAGCTCGATGAGCAAGGCCTTGAAGAAGGTTTATATCTAGGCTGAGACACTTGTAACGCTGCAGGCAGTTACGAATATTAACAAGTAGGTAAGAAAATTAACAAGTACGTAGTAGTGTATAAATTAACAATCGTAATCTGCCTGTTAACATGTACTATGTCACACTGTCTGTAGCTCACAAATTAACTGTAATATTGTAATGACTGTAATAGCTGCTAATAACATATAATATTGTATTAACATTAGGACCCACTAATCACTAAGGTGGTAGGTTAATTTATATAACTATTATTTTTGTCATTGAAATAAATTTTTTTTTAAAAAAAAGCACCTTATTATCAATTTGACAAACGTTTCCAGCGGGTTTTAAGGTGGAGGAAGGGGAGAGGCTTCATGACAGCGTACAATAACGTTGTAAGCACCTAATTTACGGGACTATTCTACTCTATATAGCAGTATTTACTACGCCAGTGTAAAAATAAATGTTGTAAAATGCTTCCTTTTTAATCCATGTTTAGATCGTTTTAGGCTGAACTAAACTGGTGTGAATTCGATTATGGTCCTCATAAATGATTTTCCACAGCAAGAGCGGTGGTATTTCCTTTTTATATAAAATGTTCGTTCTTAACAAATTAAGGCATAAGTTTAAGAAAAGCCCTCCTCTCCGATATTCTATGTGTCCCCTAGAGCGGAGCCAAATGGAAAATATAAGAGGTAGTCAAATGAAGACGAGACAGACGGAAGAAAAGTAAGTAAACAGTTTTTTTTTCAAAAGTAATCGCCATAACTGTTAATACATCCATCCCACAGCGAGACAAGACGGTCGATGCCTTCATGGCGAAACGCTTACGATTGCCTACAGAATCATGATTGTAGCCAGGCTTGCACCTCTTCGTAGGAAGCAAATTGACGGCAACCAATATCTTTCTTCGGGGCTCCAAAAATGTGGAAATCACATGGGGAGATGTATGGAGGATGTGTAAGGGCATCCCAGTGAAACGTCTGCAGCATAGTCGCAACAAACTTGTAACATAAGGGCGAGGCCACATGCTGCAAAAATTGTTCCGACTGCGCTGCAGAAGTTTCGCTAGGAGGCCCTTACGCATACTCCATACACTCCCGGTCTCTCCCCATGCGATTTTCACATTTTTTGAGCCCTGAAGATAGACATTCGTTGACGTCGATTTGCTTCGGGTGGCGATAGGCACGTCTGTGTACAATGATGATTCCGTAGGCAACCTCAAACATTTTTCTGTTGGGATATCAACGTCACTCTCCGAGTATTATGATGAAACACACGCTAACAGCGATAGATTGATATGAAATTAACCAACAGCTCTATTCACTTAAAAAAAAAAAAAAAAAAAAAAAAGTGTGCTTCAATACTGTCACAACGACGTAACGCATAATCAATATTAGCAACAGCATTGTGGTAAGGTCTTATGGGACCAAACTGCTGAGGTCATCGGTCCCGAAGCTTACGCACTACGTCATCTAACTTTAACTTATGCTAAGGACAAAACACACACACCATTGCCCGAGGGAGGACTCGAACCTCCAACGGGAGGGAGCCGCGCGGACCGTGCAGGACGCCTCAGACCGCACGGCTACCCTGCGCGGCAGCAACAGCATTAATTAATATTCTATTATCTAGCACTACCGAGCTTTAATATGCACCATTAACAAACTCATACTACTGATGATAACAAAAATCTAACTTACACTTTTGCTAGTTCCACCACAATGCTGTCGTCTGCTTAAACTTACGTGTAGGAAGTGTACTCGCACAAATAAAAAAAACGACGGCCTTCTAGTACGGAACCAGATTGACAGACACTAATAGAGTACTATCCCTGTCCAACGTGAGCATACACAACCTTGTTTAATAGTCCTACAGGCGTATTATACTTTCATGAAATATTCTGTATTTGTATGCCTTTAGTTTCTGATAAAGCAGCGATACTATTATTACGTCTTATTTACATTTCGTTGCGAGCCAGTGACTGTATTATTCGCAGCCTGAGAGCATTTTATTCCAAAGTTCCAAACCTATCGTGAACCCATTGTTTTCTAATGCTGCTTCCCTTTAAGTATTTGTACTATCTTTTGCTTTCCAAAGATACCTTATTTTGCCCAAGTCCGACTCAATACAGTTATTATTATATATTTCTCAAATAACATATAGCTAAATCTTCGGTTTTCGACGTTTATGTAATATTTTTGGCCCTTATAAAGTCCAGTGAATGGGATTAACTCCATTTTAATTAACTTTTCTTAAAACATCTCTGAGAAAAATCATCTTTTCTCTCTCTTTCTTTATATTAGTATCTTTACTTCGTTCTTTCCCCTTACTAAGAGAATGAAAACTTTCTTTAGTACTTTCCCTGTACTACAAATGATGTACGCAGAACACAGTTTTAAATTTTCACATGATTAAGCAACTTTATTTTTGACAAACAGCCTATTGGCTTCTGTCTCGGATTCTTCGGCCGACGTTCATCTAATGATTTTTCTGACGTTTCGCCAGCGCGAGTGGCTGGCATTGTCAAAGCTTCACCCTCCATTGCCGGTGGTGAACTGGAGCCGAGCTCGCGGCCGCAGACTATATGTACCTGGCGCGCCAACGTCCGAGGGCTACTCCGCGGTCATTTCCGGTGCGGTTCTCCTCTTGCTACCTGCAACGGTCGTTCGCTGCAGAACGGGAAGCCAAGATCCGTTTACCTTAAGGCTTTCCTCTTTCTTGTTGAAACTGTTCGCGTGTTTTTGTATTTCTACAGCTTCTCTGAAAAAGCTCGTGTGATAGTGCTTCTCTACAGCCAGAACTTCCGTGTCGGCGAATTTTATTACGTGGTCGGTCTCATTCAGTGCGTGGATCTTGGGTAATCCATACAGCCAAGGTGGTAGGGCTTCTGTGTCGCGCAGGTTTCTCTGTATGTCCGCCGGCAGAGAAGACGCCTTGATTAATCGATCCATAAGAACAACATTCCACTGAAACCGATCGTTAGCGCTCCTGGCTCACCGACGTATAAACTAGCAAAACACTTGGCCTCTCTGCTCCAGCCACACGTAGGGAAGACCGACACATACATTAAGGACTCAGGACATTTCATTGAGAAGCTGAAGAAACTGAAACTTGCACCAAACGACATACTGGTCAGCTTTGATGTTGCTTCGTTATTTACGAAAGTGCCACTCAGTGACGCTCTGGAGCACATCGGATCCATTTTCCCGCAAGACATCAAAAATCTCTTCCATGCATGTCTCACCACGAGCTATTTCTCGTGGAATGGCGATTTCTACGAACAGCTGGAAGGCGTCGCCATGGGCAGTCCTCTCAGTCCAGTGGTGGCCAACTTCTTCATGGAACAATTCGAAGCACAGGCACTGGACTTGGCGACTTGCAAACCTAAGGTGTGGTACAGGTACGTCGATGATACTTTCTGGAGCCATGGTGAAGAACAGCTTGGTGACTTCCTAAGACACTTGAACAGCCTCCATGCCAACATAACATTTACCGTGGAAGTAGAAAAGGACAAGAAACTGCCATTTCTAGATGTGCTGGTCACAAGGGACGGCGAAAACTTGGGACACAGCATGTATCGAAAACCGACACACACGGACCGATACCTGCATAAACTGTCAAACCACCACCCGAGCCAGAAAAGAGGCATGATTAACACGCTCGTAACGAGAGCAGGACGAATATGTGAGCCGCAACACCTCAAGCGAGAAGTTCAACACCTGGAAACTGTTCTGAGGAGCAATGGGTACTCCACAAATTATATTAGAAGTGTAACAGAGCAAACACTCGGCGAAGTAAGGAACCAGAAAAAGAAATGTCGGGTACGGCCTTTCTACCATACATTCCCAGAGTGACGGACAGAATCGGCCGTATATTGCGTAAACATGGCGTAAAGACGATTTTCAAACCGACAAGGAAGATCAAAGAGTGTCTTAGATCGGCGAAGGAGAAAAGAGACCCACTTGCTATGTCGGGAATATACCGTATACCTCGCACATGCGGAAAAGTTTATGTCGGAATGACTGGACGATCAATTAACACCAGGATCAAAGAGCATAAACGACATTGCAGGTTGGGGCAGGTGGAGAAATCGGCCGTGGCAGAGCACGCACTGAATGAGACCGACCACGTAATAAAATTCGCCGACACGGAAGTTCTGGCTGTAGAGAAGCACTATCACACGCGCTTGTTCAGAGAAGCTGTAGAAATACAAAAACACGCGAACAGTTTCAACAAGAAAGAGGAAAGCCTTAAGGTAAACGGATCCTGGCTTCCCGTACTGCAGCGAACGACCGTCGCAGGTAGCAAGAGGAGAACCGCACCGGAAATGACCGCGGAGTAGCCCTCGGACGTTGGCGCGCTGGGTATATAGTCTGCTGCCGCGAGCTCGACTCCAGTTCACCACCGGCAATGGAGGGTGAAGCTTTGACAATGCCAGCCACTCGTGCTGGCGAAACGTCAGAAAAATCATTAGATGAACGTCGGCCGAAGAACCCGAGACAGAAGCCAGTAGGCAGTTTGTCGACAAGTGGCCACGAAAGCCTTAACAATTTTGTAATTTTATTTTCACATTGAAAATCTCAAGGGTCACAGTTTATAGTGGTTGGTTCAAGTGCTGTTTATAAACTATTCCCCTTTGAATCGAAAAGCAAACTAAAAAGCATAATCAAAAAACCTAAAAATTCAGACCTCTTCAGGCGTTGACATTCACGTACCCACTACACCTTGAAGTTTCTAAATCAATTACAGCACATGAATCGTAAGAGATAATCACCGTTCGTCCCTCCTTTAAATGGTTTTTGATTGGATCGTTTTCTGCCTTGATTCTATGAAAATATAGGAAGATTGTCTATTTCCAAAGACAATCACGATATTGCTACATTATATTATTGTACAATAACGTAAACTTGCGCTGCCCGGACCTCAAAACTACAAATCTCCCCTCAGTAGGTGGTCGTGGGGTTCTGAACACGCAATAATAATAATTATAATCCTAATTGGCCGATACTCACTCCGTATTCGTGTACACACAATATTATATCAGCTGTGTCATCTTTTATGGTGCACGCGATCAATACTCCAAATTATCCAAAATACTGGATAGTTAACGGATGAGTTCTCCAACATTCACATGAATCCCTAACCAAAGAAAAGAAACCTACATAACATCTAATAGCCGGTACGACCAGCTATTCTTCAATATTCATCAACAGAGTTGCCATATAATCGCGTACAGTATTTCCGTATTTACAATCCACAGTGCGTAGCGTTACGCGGACACCCACCTAGCTATCTTCCGAATCTAAATTATCGTGCGCTCATATCGCAATCACGTTGGGCTGACACGTACTACTCCAACCGATTAAACTCCCTACCTCAAGACTGGCTGCCGAATCGTGAACAAATTAATTTCAGTTAACTTGTTGGAGTATATTATTATTGATGACGAACGAGAATTCAGAATCAAACTATGACACGTCAGTGTCCTGTTATACACCACTACGACCAACCGTTACCCATCTGCGTGATAACAAAGACTACTCACGCTTCCTTCCTCGAGGATCGAACTAAGAACTATTTTTCGAACAAGCTTAGAACTGTATTATCCCTTGTACATGTTAAGTTCATTCTTCATGGTCTTCGGTAACGTTTCTGGTGGCCAGCTGCAAGAGTTGTAGCGTCGCTGACACGCCTTGCGTAACAAAAATTTTTTGGCGCAATACCAAGTTCTCCAAGATACTAAACGCCTGTCACTGTGCCTATGTACAGTCCAGAGCTGTTCTACGATGCCTACGGAGCCTAAGTCTCGGAGACGACGGACGAACACTGCAGCTTCGACGGTAACTGAAGACTGTACACGACTCGGCACAATGAAGGGAACTGGCCGGCCGCTGTGGCCGAGCGGTTGTAGGCGCTTCAGTCGGGAACTGCGCGACGGCTACGGTCGCAGGTTCGAGTCCTGCCTCGGGCATGGATGTGTATGATGTCCTTAGTTTGCTTAGGTTTAAGTAATTCTAAGTTCAGGGGACTGATGACCTCAGCTGTTAAGTCCCATAGTGCTTAGAGCCATTTGAACCGTTTTGATTGTTGTGTGGTACTCTCTGGAATCGTGAGTACTGTAACCACATTTTCCATGAACGCACTGGCTGTCTTGTCTCGCGGTGGGATAAATATGTTAACAGTTATGGCCATTTGTTTTGAAATACAGTTTACCTACTTTTCCTCTATTTGTCTCGTCTTCATTTGACAGCCCCTTATACTTAACATTATTCTTTCTGCAACGGAAAACTTCGGCCCAAGTTAATTTTTTGGCAACGCTTTTCAAAAGGTAATTTTTGGTGGTCACCAAGATGGCGATGAGCGTTAGAGAAGCTCCTTGGTTTGACGAAGGTCTCCAGGAGCGCATGGATAGATTTCTGGGAGGTAGTTGATGGTTAGCACCAGGCTGGTAATGACGGGCTGGCATATCTGAGGATATACCTCAGAATTCGCCGGTAGCTTATTTTAGGAATGGCAATTTAGGACGGCGACAGAAAATAGCACTTATCCTGGAAGTTTGTGTTTTCATGCTGGGACCGGACGTTTTAAATAGCCCGCGCCAAGAGCAGTCAGCCTCATTTCGGCCCTGGGACCACAGATGATCTCGTGAAAAACTGGCAGCCACAGCCAGCACAACAGGGCGAGATTTACGGCGTACAGATTTGGTAATATGCAGTCATGCTCCACCTTTGTTCCTCCTTGGTAGGATTTCTCTCTCTCGCTCGTAGAAAGAATAGGGGCTTTATTGATTACTTTTGTACATTTCCTTTCAAAGGATGTTTGATAACACATGAGCTAGATACTGAGCACTAATGCCCTTTTTCTCACTGCTTAACATTCGTTTTCTATTTGCTTTGTAAATCATGGATGTAGAATGTATATCAGTCGCATTTGGGCTCTATCCTTATACTGCCTTTCATGTTCACCAACATAGACATGTTTAGCTTTCTCAATCAGTGTTCAGAGTGACTGCTTGATTTACAGGATCGCGTCACATGCTTTTCCAGCCCACACGGTATGGTATTATATTCCTTGGGTTTCATAGAGGAAGCGATGGGCAAGTGAGGGGTAACTCATGGTGTGCCCTCTCTTTATCTCGATCTGTCACCTTCTGATTAAATCGTCTTCTTCCTTCCATTTACAACTGGAAACTCTGCAGAAAAGTTTATTCGTTGATGCACCGGCACCAGACATAGGCAGAATTGCCAACTTCGGGCGACGGCTGGGCGCTAGGTGGAGCTGCCCCATTCTCCGAGTGCGTCTTTGGCAGCCGCCGGCGAATACCTGCCGGATGCTCCCCAATGAGGAGGACGCGCATAAATTACTGCCACATGCTTAACATAACCGGTAGTGTCGACGCAACGCAGAGCACGAGCACTTTCCGGGCACCCACTGATCCTTCCACTGTTCAGCCCTCGCCACAGACAACACGTCTGGAAGGCATCGTTTTTACTGTTTTCGCAGTACACTGATAATTACTACAGAAAAGTAATACTGAGCGAACGGACGAGCCCTTGCGACCGACGCCCTGTATTCCATAGCGTCCCTTTCGTTTCCTTGCAGTAGGAGCGAGTGAACCCCAAACATCGGACGTTATTCAGGGACATTGAAAGGCATCAGCTTTCAGACGTTTGTCGCGTCGTATATTCTGCTGCACGCCGGTAAGCACTTCTCTGTCTCAAAGAAGCTGCAGTCAAGTAGCTGTTTGGTGGGCTAGTATATTTAGGGCGGGAACTGTTATTTTAGTCTCAACAAGTCGTCTGAATTCTGACACGATCCAACGAATAGAAAAGGTTTGCGGGTAGAATCGGTTAGCGAGGGCTGCGTAATCGACTGACAAACTGTCACTCTCGTGTGGACACCCTGTCCTTCCGCAAAGGGGCATTGTCTTTGTGGTAATCTAATCATCACATTGAAGCGATGTTGTTCTGTATTATGGTGAGTTGGTTGCTGGTCCCTTGCTTGCGTTGTACTTACGTGACTGTACGTTTGGTGCCTATTCAGTCTGTGTAACACTAGATTTCCTTCCGCGAGATACTTTGCAAGTTGTTTAACGTGGATAACGTTAGTTCTCTGTTCGAGTTCTCGATTTCGTTAGAACACATGGGAATCGATACACAGTTTCAAGTCAGCCACCCGAGCCTTCAGGTTGTTTATCTCGTTGGTTTTCCACTCATCAAATAATACGTATTTTGGGTGTTAAGCTAATACATTATACTTTTATCTGTTACATATGGGTGGTCCGTTGAGTGGGATTTGCATATGAAACATCTGAATAGTATATTAACAGTGTACATATAATTTGGATTTTTATGAACTCATAGTTCAGTTCCTTAATCATTGTCCAAGTTATTCTGTGTGTTCCATACCTCACATTTGTTCACTGATACTTTCTCTAACATACTGCTTTCACTGCCTTCAATAGTGGTGAGATTTTTAATTAAATGGAATTTTCAGCTACGCAGCTAAATTCAGGTTACTGTGGAACTTCTATATACGTGCTTGCGAAGACGCAAACTTCGAGAGATAATTCTGCTCTCATACTAGCTCAGTCCGCCTTCGTAACTGAGTGGTCAGCGTTGATGATGCTATACGAAGGACCTGGGTTCGATTCCCTGTACTGCCAAGGATGTCTCTTTGGTGGTGCGGATTCCACTGATCCTCGCGATGCCAATTGAGAAGCTACTTAATGTAACAGTCTTTTTTATTTATTTTTTGTGTATGAAAAGTGCCGTCCTGTTCCTTAACTATCGTGTATGTCTGTGTTGTAATGTTCAAATGGTTCAAATGGCTCTAAGCACAATGGAACTTAACATCTGCGGTCATCAGTCCACTAGAATTAGAACTACTTAAACCTAACTAACCTAAGGACAGCACACACATCCATGCCCGAGGCAGAATTCGAACCTGCTACCGTGTTGTAATGAGACTCTGAATAACGCAAATGGCGTGCTTACGTAAACGTCACCTGATGAAATGAGTCGGCAAATCCAACTGAAACTCTGGCTGTATTGCAATAAGCTTTTACCAAACATAGTCACAAAACGTAAATCTTTATATTAAAGCAGGAATCCTACGAAATTCTTTATCGCGCAATGCAGTGCACCATGTTACAATGCGTGGCGTCGCAGGGCTTGTCTTGCAGTACCAACGTACAAAACAAAGGAATAGTAATTCCAGATAAAATAAGAAGTCGAAATTCGAAAGAATAGTTGTCCAAAGTATTTCTATAAAAATGCCTTGTAAATTTACGTATGCAAACCGAATAAATAAAATTCCATACATTAAACAACAATACTGTCTGACAAAGAACTTAACCAGACAACAATTTTGAAACGTAAAGCTTCACTGTGAATGATTTTTACCGTGTCCTGACTGATGTTAAACTTGCCCTAACTAAGTTTCATGACTTACCTTATGCCAACAGCATCTCCGTACGGCTCATAGGTGATGAATGTTAAAATGCAGCTCCAAGGCAAACAAGCTAAAGAAAAACCTTGCCAAGTGCGATGCATTAAAGTGAAACTGTACTATGCTTTACTCCGAATGACTGCGTTTCACTAAATACAACGCGGCGCGACTACAATACAAATTTTCCAGAGGAAATGATGGAAGTAATTAAACTTGCTGAATGATGTCGAAGAGACTAGCATTCAAAATTTGTGTTGTTAAATCTGATTCCTGAACAATTACAACAATCTTTACACAAATTCATTTCTTACGAAACATTTTCCTCTGCCATCGTTACTGAAATGGTAAAGGAGTGATGAATCTATAACTGAGTGCAAGCCTCGTGAGCAGACAACTTTGTTTAATCTCGTCTCGACAATCAAACTAGCCTACTGAAATCAATAAAGAAAAAACATGATAAATATCTGAATTTCTTAGACTCAAGATAAATAACACGCGTGCAAGGAATGCAGCGACAACATTACCGGAATACTTTCACATTTCTCAAATCAATCTTAACAAAATCATATCTCAAAATATCTACATCATCGGCATTTGCATCTCTGTGGCTGCTAGTTATTTCCAGAACGTGTGACCAACACCCACCCCTCTAACTTAATTTTCACTCAATGCTGCACTGGCAGCGGTAACACTGCTGACAACCAAGGAGCACACTGCTTGTACGCAGACCATCTGTGGCGTAACATTTCGACTCTTGCAATCTTCTCTTTGAAAAAAAAATCCAGTGTACATATAAGAAGTGCGATACAACGAATTAAAAGGGAGCTCACATGAGTTCCACTGAATACCAAAGTTATTAACCTTATATTGATTGAGAAATAGCGCCTCCTAGGTGTGGAAAGTCAGAAAAATGGCCGGGAGACTGGTCAGCTGACAATATGTCTGCCCCTTCCCCATCAATACCGCATTCGGATGAAGCTTAAAGACAGAGCATGACATGGTGGCTGGTCGATATCTCTTGGGCCTTCACGGCATAGACTAGGAACTAATTAACACTAGCTCAGATATTTTCTGTTTACTGAGTGTTGTAGGATACAGGCTGCAAACACATTTGCATCGCACAAGTAGCTGTATTACATCTGTTGCAAAGATCGTGCTTTCAGTTGTCTTTTTTTCACTTCTGTTAAGGGGGGTAGAACGTCAAACGGGCCGACTTGGAGCAGAAGAGACACCACAGGACATTTTATTTTCTACTGTCTGAACTTTTACAAATAAATTCATAAAAATTTGTCAGTATGGCCAGGAAGGATTCAGAATTCACACTCATAGCAGTGGAAGTGCAAAAACATAAAAAAACAATTCTTTTTAGATATGAAATACAAAATCAAATAGGGGAAATGCAGGAGTAGGTTTAATAATGAATAAAACAATAGGAATGGGGGTAAGCTACTACAAACAGCACAGCGAACGCATTGTTGTGGCCAAGATAGACACGAAGCCCACGCCTACGACAGTAGTACAAGTATATATGCCAACTAGCTCTGCAGATGACGAAGAAATTGAAGAAATCTATGATGAAATAAAAGAAATTGTTCAGATAATGAAGGAAGACGAAAATTTAATAGTCATGGGTGACTGGAATTCGATAGTAGGAAAAGGGAGAGAAGGAAATGTAGTAGGTGAATATGGATTCTGAAATGAAAGAGGAAGCCGCCTGGTGGAATTTTGCACGGTGCACAACTTAATCATAGCTAACACTTGGTTCAAGAATCATGAAACAAGGTTGTATACATGGAAGAAGCCTGGAGATGCTGACAGGTTTCAGATATATTATATAATGGTAATACAGAGATTTAGGAACCAGGTTTTAAATTGTAAGACATTTCCAGGGGCAGATGTTGACTCTGACCACAATCTATTGGTTATCAACTGTAGATTAAAATTGAATAAACTGCAAAAAGGTGGGAATTTAAGGAGATGGGACGTGGATAAACTACTAAACCAGAGGTTGTACAGAGTTTCAGGGAGAGCATAAGGGAACAATTCACAAGAATGGGGGAAAGAAATACAGTAGAATAAGAATGGGTAGCTTTGAGGGATGAAGTAGCGAAGGGAGCAGAGGATCAAGTAGGTAAAAAGACGAGGGCTAGTAGAAATCCTTGGGTGACAGAAGAAATATTGAATTTAGTTCACGAAAGGAGAAAATATAAAAATGCAGTACATGAAGCAGGCAAAAAGGAATACAAACGTCTCAAAAATGAGATCAACAGGAAGTGCAAAATGGCTAAGTAGGCATGGCTACAGGACAAATGTAAGGATGTAGATCTCACTAGAGGTAAGGTAGATACTGCCTACAGGAAAATTAGAGACCTTTGGAGATAAGAGAACGACTTGTATGAATATCAAGAGCTCAGATGGAAACCCAGTTCTAAGCAAAGAGGGGAAAGCAGGAAGGTGGAAGCAGTATATAGAGGGTCTATACAAGGGCGATGTAATTTAGGGGGAATATTATGGAAATGAAAGAGGCAATACTGACCCCACGACTTATTTTAGAAGCTAGATTAAGAAAAGGCATTTGTAGACTTAGAGAAAGCTTTTGACAATGTTGACTGGAATACTCTCTTTCAAATTCTGAAGGTGGCCGGAGTAAAATACAGGGAGCGAAAGGCTATATACAGTTTGAACAGAAACCAGATGGCAGTTATAAGAGTCGAGGGACATGAAAGGGAAGCAGTGGTTGGGAAGGGAGTGAGACAGGGTTCTAGCCTCTGCCCGATGTTGTTCAATCTGTATATTGAGCAAGCAGTAAAGGAAACAAAAGATAAATTCGGAGTAGGTAATAAAATCCATGGAGAAGAAATAAAAACTTTAAGGTTCGCCGATGACATTGTAATTCTGTCAGAGACAGCAAAGGACTTGGAAGAGCAGTTGAACGGAATGGACAGTGTCACGAAAGGAGGATATAAGATGAACATCAACAAAAGCAAAACGTGGATAATGGAATGTAGTCGAATTAAGTCGGGTGTTGCTGAGGGAATTAGATTAGGAAATGAGACACTTAAAGTAGTTAAGGACTTTTGCTAGTTGTGGAGCAAAATAACTGATGATGGTCGAAGTAATTTTCCAAATCTCTTAAAAACTGTGGTAAAAATTGAGATAATTAACTACAAAATTTGTTTTCCTTCTAAACATAAAGCTTAAAACGTAACAGCTCATTCATTTTTTCATAAATTAAATAGATTCTAGAGTTTCAGACACCTGTAAGTATGGTTTGTATGCTGTGCAAAATTCATCGAACAGTCTCTCTGACTTATGAAGAAAAGTGTACCTATAGCAACAAATGCAGCCAATAGAAAGTGAAAAAATGATGAAATTTCACATGTAAAAAAAATTATTTTCTTATGTTTTTGAACTTCCGCTGCTACGAGTGTGAATCCTGAATCCTTCCTGGTCATGCTGACAAAGTTTTATGAATTTACTTGTAAAAGTATAGACAGTGGAAATTAAAATGTCCTGTGGTGCCTCTCCTGCTCCAAGTCGGCCCGTTTGACGTCCTACCCCCCTTAAATCCTCCTATGAGATCATCCTCGCCACTACGAAATTTAAAAACAAATTTCGTCACATTTCGATTTTTCATACATGGTGTACGTTGCTCCCTGTATTTGGAAATGTACCCCTACTTTACATATCCTAATATGAACTGAATTGTAACTGATCTAAATGCAGCTTGACTTTGTATTAATTACACAACGGAAGTAAAACAATTATCAAGCCCTAATTACAATTTCCACTTACCGCGCGCCTTGACAACATTGTTGCAGATTTCTCGAAAGCACAACAGCAAACAGCAAGCAGGCAGCGGCTAAGCTCTGTTTTCAATACATATTAAAACTGTTGCATCTGGTAGTGTGTAATGACAAACAGTGTAGTGGGGAGAATAACTGTTATGTATATTCAAAAAGACAAAGTAAAACTTCGCGTGATCTTCACTCATACCGTTGGTCTGAACAATACTATGCTTAAGAATATCAACAATGATTTTAAAAGGGTTCAGTGCTAACAGAGAAATTTCTATACAAATCAAACAGCTTAATCAGTTAATATGTTACTCCATGATTCTAGTAAGTGCGGTGGTCTCTTTCTCAGCTCTAAAAAAGTTTACTAGCTGACGATAATTATTCCTAGCTGCGCAAAGCTGCAGTCTCACCTCAAACTTCTTCTCTCCATAAATAAAGACGTTATTCAAAATATATATTCCTTTCTCCTTTCAATGTGTACACGATATTCATCCTTGCTGTCCTTTCATCATCTAATAGATACAATTACAAGTCCACACAGCACTACTAAAAAAATACGTCCATCAGCTACCACACTTCAACTAAGGATGTATCAGACTACGCAGAGGCAAAGATTGTGCCACGACAAGACAACAGATTGTTTAACAGTAGCATAACTTATTCTCTCTCTCTGACGTGCACATCGATGAGACACAAAAATCAAAATGACATGGCAACCTTACAATGCGTCAGATTTCATATAAAGGGGTATTGTTCAGAGCATTAAATACCGGTGTATTGAACTCAAAGGTTAAAGTATAAAAATGTTCATTGTTTTCTCGGTATATGTGTATCTGCTGACTCATTATAAATTGCATTTCGTTTGATTTATCTTCCATACCTATCTTTATGTCTGTAAATCCCGGAGAATATGTATGTATAATAGCGCAATTGACGGGAGTATGCGCTGTGCGACTAGCTTGGAAGTCGATCTGTTAATGTTCGTACACAGAGTAGGCTGACTGTCTTGGGGTAGCACAGTGACTCTCTTTAAACTTGATTTATGAGGCTATGTATGTCAGCCTCAGACCACATAAGTGGTAACAGTTACGGTTTCCACTTATTATCATGTCATAATCAGGTTATCTGTTTAAAAAGACAAGAAAAGGGTTATGCTACAAAACTAGGAAACTAAACTACAATCAAATTAACTTATGTACACAACCACACGAACATGAATATGTCACACAGTAAGTCGTCAGCTGGAGAGACCCCGAGAGGCGTTCACAGTATATATACATACATTAATCCTTGTTCCATAGATCAGGAACACAACATGTCACAATGATGTGGAATGTGTCACTTTAACATAAGTTTTCTTTACACAAAATAATTAATTAATTAATTTTTTTCCCGTTACTACTTCATATCTAAGAACTCATCTAGTAAGTAGAAGGAGTTGCCATTCAGAAATTCTTTTAATTTGCTTTCAAATTTTGGTTGGCTATCTGTCAGACTTTTAATACTATTTGGCAAATGACCAAAGATTTTTGTGGCAGCATAATTCACCCCTTTCTGTGCCAAAGTGAGATTTAATCCAGAATATTGAATATCATCCCTTCTTCTAGTGTTGTTGTTATGCGCTTCGCTGTTATTTTTGAATTGGGATGGGTTATTAATGACGAATTTCGTAAGGTACTGTGAATATCCCGAGTTCCTTAAATAAATGTCTGCAAGGTGATCTTCGGTGGACTCCAGCTATTATTCTGATTACACGCTTTTCTGCAATGAATACTTTCTCTCTTAATGACGAATTGCCCCAAAATATGATGCTATATGAAAGCAGTGAATGAAAATAGACATAGTACTCTAATTTACTGATATGTTTATCACCAAAATTTGCGATAACCCTAATAGCATAAGTAGCTGAACCTAACCATTTCAGCAGATCATAGATGTGTTTCTTCTGATTCAATTTCTCATCAATGCACACACCCAGAAATTTTGAGTATTCTACCTTAGCAACAGTCTTCTGTTCATTATATTTATCAATGATATTATGCCATTTACTGTACAGAATTGTACAAACTGTGTTTCCTCAAAATTTAGTGAGAGTATATTTGCAGAGAACCACTTAATAATTTTCTCAAAGGCACTATTTGCAATTTCCTCAGTTGAATCTTGCTTCTTGTGTGTGATTACTATACTTGTATCATCAGCAAAAAGAACTAACTTTGCATCTTCATGAATACAGTGTGGTAAGTCGTTAATATATATTAAGAGCAATAATGGACCCAAGATTGAACCCTGTGGGACACCATTCTTGATACCTCCCCAGTTAGAAGACACTGTTGGTTTTTTTAGACTATCTGTACTGTTAATTTCAACCTTCTGAATTCTTCCAATTAAGTATGAATTAAACCGTTTGTGCACTGTCCCACTCATACCACAATACTTAAGCTTATCCAGAAGAATTTCATTATTCATGCAATCAAAAGCATTTGAGAGATCACAAAATATCCCAATGTGCGATGTTCGGTTATTCATTGCATTTACCATTCGATCAGCGAAAGCATATACAGCATTTTCTGTTGAAAAGCCTTTCTGAAAACCAAACTGACATTTTGTTAGTACCTCATTTTTACAAATATGTGATGCAACTCTTGAATATATTACTTTTTCAAGAATTTTGGATAAAGCTCTCAGAAGTGAGTGTGAACAGTATATCCGCGTATTGGCGATAAGGTTGTTGGAACTGAATGGTACAGTCGACCACATAACAGTGTAAAGTTGGCAGCTCTTAAATACCAAATGTAAGACTATTATGATGTTAGCAACAATCAAAGCGCACGTCTGCTTCCACTATCTGATCAGAAGTATCCAGACAGTCCTATGTAATGCGAAATTACCCTCAAGATGCCACAAGAGGCGCAACCTCCGTTATAAAAGGAGGCAAGCCGTATTGTGTTTTCAGTTGAGAAATAATGACAGCATAACGGTTCAGTCAGGAGACTTTACCGACTTGGAACGTGGACTAGCCACTGGGTGTCACCTGAGTAACAGCTCCAAGTGGGACATTTCAATCCTTCTTCAGCTGACAAAGTCGATTGCTGATGACAAGATTGTGAAGTGGAAGCGCAAAGAAACAACCGGAGCTAAACCAAGAACAAGCGACACTGTGTAGTGACGGACAAAGACCATACAGCGTTCCAAACGGTTCTTGTAAAAAAAAATGTCGCATATAATCATCGGAAGGATTCATTCGTGAGTTCCAGAGCCTTACAAGATATCCGGCTAGCACAAAGACTACACGTAGCTAGTTAAAAACAGTGGTGTTCAATGGTCGTGCAGCTCCTCATACGCCACACATTTCTGTAGTGAATGCTATGCGACGTTTCAAATGGTGTACAGAGCGACACAACTGGACACACTGATTTAGAATGATGAGTTACGCTGACGCCTGTGTCAATCTGGTGGAACAGCTTGGGTTTGCCGTATGCCTGCAGAACGTTGCCTGCTATCATGTGTAGTGGTGAAGAACGGAGAAGCCGTTCTTACAGTACGGAGGCGTTTGTCGTGATTAGAATGTGGTCACGTTATAACGCTTAAGAAAACGCTAAATGTGATTGGATTAGATTAGATTAGATTAGTATTGTTCCATAGATCATGAATACGACACTTTGTAATGATGTGGAACGTGTCAGGTTAATAAATGTGTCTATAAAAGATATTAAATTACATAAAATATTACATGACACTTAATATTTTTAATTTTTTTGTGGGGGTGGGGAAATTACCCACTTACTATATCCAAAATTTCATCTACTGAGTAGAAGTAGTTGCCATTCAGAAATTCTTTTAATTTCCTTTTAAATTCTGTATGGCTATCTGTCAGACTTTTGATGCTATTAGGTAAGTGACGAATGACTTTTGTGGCCGCATAATTTACCCCCTTCTGAGCCAAAGTTAGATTTAACCTCGAGTAGTGAAGATCATCCTTTCTCCTAGTGCTGTAGCCATGTACACTGTTATTGTCGTATCGATAGCAACGATGTCACGGCGTAAATACAAGTTCTAAAGTTGGCACTACGACAGACACCGACGACAGCGCACTCTAGCCGGATTGGGAGAGATCTACGAGCTCCGCTCCTGATTCTACCCATATGATCAAGAGCAGACGGCCGGGACACTTCGCTTCAGCTTCGCACCTCAGGGCAAAGTTATGTATTACTGTAGTTACTACAGTAAAGCTGATTGTAATTCTCACTGCAGTACCGAGAAATTTTCACCTTTGCCTGCTCCTATCAACGCGCCGCCTTCCAGGCGGGATACAGAAGTTGGCGACGAGGACTCCTCTTTACCTTCCTATCATTTTCTTTTTTGCTAGGTACTGCTTTAGCTTTTTCGAGATGACCCGTGTGATTGAGTGACTGTACCGGTCTTGTACGTTTTCAGGCTCAGCTAATGACGAAGCTGCTTGCTGCCATAAATGGACTGGTCACGCTACAAACTGCTGCTACTTCGACGCCTCCGACGCCACCGCCTGTACCGACGCCGTCGCCGACGGCGCCGCCATTCCGTGCCTTCAATGCAGACGTTGCACGCTGGCCGGAATACATCGCCCAGCTCGAGGCACACTTCGCAGCCGACAGCATACCAGGAACAGAGCGGCTTGCCTTTTTCACTGCCAACCCGGGTGTTGTGTTGTACCGTGTGCTCGTGAAATTCTCACTACACGCCCAGAAACTGAAACTTACGACGAAGTGATTGATGCTTTGAACTCCCACTTCCGTGTTAGTGTAAATGTTAAGCTCCACGCTACAAATTATTTCGCGTCCGGCGTGGCCCTGCTCAGTCCAATAAATCTTGGTTAGCGGACCTTCAGCCGGCCGGTGTGGCCGAGCGGTTCTAGGCGCTTCAGTCTGGAATCGCGTGACCGCTACGGTCGCAGGTTCGAATCCTGCCTCGGGCATGGATGTGTGTGATGTCCTCAGGTTAGTTAGGTTTAAGTACTTCTAAGTTCTAGGGGACTGATGCCCTCAGATGTTAAGTACCATAGTGCTCAGAGCCATTTGAACCATTTTTAGCGGACCTTCAGAGATTAACATCTGATTGTGACTTTAATTGCTCATGTGCACGCTCATATGCGGATATAATTACAGACGCTATTGCGCAGAATGTGGCGGATCCCCGCATCCGCGAACAAATCCTCAGATTTAAAAATCCGTCTTTGCAGGAAGTAGTGGACTTGCTCGACAGACAAGATACATTAGACATCGCTACTTCCGCATACGACGTGACCCCGGGTGTGTAATGTTAGCGCGACACAACACTTGCCCTACCGTCCGGCCCCAGCCCAGCCAGCCAAGCCAAGCTGTTCGCGCGCAAGTAAACACGTTTCAAACCAGGCACCCACTAAGAAACTGAAATCATGTCCGAACTGCTTTCACGTTCACCCACAGGACAGTTGCCCATCCCGTCAAGCACAGTGTTACTCTTGTGATGAGAAAGGACACCTGCAAGCTGTGTGCAGTAAGAGAAACTCTAATTCACAACTTGTCTCCCATTCGCGTGGGCGTCAACGCAACATCAACCGCCATGATATGGATTCACATCAGCCTATGGACGTATGGACGTTAATGCCATTTATTCAAAGGCTTCTGCTTCACATGCTTCTACAACTTGTTGTGTGAATCAAGTTTTGCCAGACACTTCCTCTCGCATTCGGCGCGATGCAAGGAAACTTTTTGTGACTTTGAACATTTGTGGGCGTTCTGTTAGCATGCAGCTGGACACTGGTGCGTCAGTTTCTTTACTGAACAAATCTACGTATGACTTGCTTGCTTCGCCCCCGTTTCGTCGTTCATATTCCACACTGACTGCATTTACTGGACAGGAAATCTGTGCTCGGCGCGTGTAGTTTGCAAGCCACGTATGGTATAACGACCCGTATTGTCTTTCCATGTGCACCGCTCTAGTGATGCTACGGACATTTTAGGCATGGACGCATTTGAACTTTTTGGCCTCGCAATTCAGGACAATGTACTTAGCATCAGCGCTAGTGACCACGCAGACAGTGTGTAAGTAGGCTGTTAAAGTTTTTATGTTGATAACGCCATGTAGCGTTCTAGATGAAAATCACTGACTGTGCTGTGTGCAGTCTGTGGCTGGTTTGCATTGTTGGAATTTGCTATTGTAGTGTTGGGCAGTTGGGTGTGAACAGCGCGTAGCGTTGCGCAGTTCGAGGTGAGCCGCCAGCAGTGGTGGATGTGGGGAGAGAGATGCCAGAGTTTTGAGAGCGGACGATCTGGACGTGTGTCCCTACAATACATCTACATCTGCTGCACTATGCGATGATTTTGCTGAACTCTTTTCTGATGGTTGTGCCACGGACTTTGCAGCGCATGTTGTAGTTAGACAATGCCATGCCTATTTTCCGGCGCACACGCCCGGTACCGCATGCACTCTGCGACGCCGTAGCTGCTGAACTTAAGCATTTGCAAGGCATTGGTGTCATTGAACCTGTTTCTGCTTCGCAATGGGCTTCGTCTATAGTGTGTGAAGAAACCAAACGGTAGTCTCCGTGTTTCTGCTGACTTTAAGTCTACAGTAAATCCCCAGACAGTGGGGACCGCGTCCTGAAGACATTTTTGATAAGCTTGATGCGGGAAAATTCTTTTCCACGATTGACTTGCGGGACGCATATTTTCAGTTTCCGCTCGACGCACAGTCGCAGTTATTTTGTGATCAACATCCACCTTGGATTGTTAAAGT